>NC_060273.1:22607509-22758191 GCF_021613505.1 Equus quagga | reverse complement strand
TGCCAATCTTCCTCTTTTTGCTTGAGGAAGATGGTCCCTGAGCTAACATCTGTGCCAATCTTCCTCTTTTTGCTGAGGAAGACTGGCCCTAAGCTAACATCTGTGCCCATCTTCCTTTACTTTATATGTGGGACACCTACCACAGCATGGCTTGCCAAGCGGTGCCATGTCTGCACCAGGGAACCCCAGGCTGCAACATGCAAACTTAACTGCTGCGCCACCAGGCTTGCTCCTACCACCACTCTTATTCAACATAGTACTGGAGGTTTTGGCCAGAGCAATTAGGCAAGAGAAAGAAATAAAAGGAATCCAAATAGGGAGTGAAGAAGTGAAACTCTCACTGTTTGCAGATGACATGATCTTATATATAGAAAACCCTAAAGAATCTATCGGAAAACTATTAGAAATAATTAACAACTATAGCAAAGTTGCAGGACACAAAATCAACTTACAAAAATCAGTTGCTTTTCTATACTCTAATAATGAACTAACAGAAAGAGAACTCAAGAATACAATTCCATTTACAATCACAAAAAAAAACCAATAAAGTACCTGGGAATAAATTTAACTAAGGAGGTGAAGGACTTATACAATGAAAACTATAAGACATTATTGAAAGAAATAGATAATGACATAAAGAGATGGAAAGAGATTCCATGTACATGGATTGGAAGAATAAACGTGGTTAAAATGTCCATACTACCCAAAGCAATCTACAGATTCAATGCAATTCCAATCAGAATCCCAATGACATTCTTCACAGAAATAGAGCAAAGAATCCTAAAACTCATATGAGGCAAGCAAAGACCCCAAATTGCTAAAGCAACACTGAGAAAAAAGAACAAAGCTGGAAGCATCACAATCCCTGACTTCAAAATGTACTACAAAGCCATAGTGATCAAAATGGCATGGTACTGGTACAAAAACAGGCACACAGATCAACGGACCAGAACTGAAAGCCCAGAAATAAAACTGCACATCTATGGACAGCTAATCTTCGACAAAGGTGCCAAGAACATACAACTGGAGAAAAGACAGTCTCTTCAGTAAATGGTGTTGGGAAAACTGGACAGCCACATGCAAAAGAATGAAAGTAGACCATTATCTCATGCCATACACAAAAATAAACTCAAAATGGATCAAAGACTTGAAGATAAGTCCTGAAACATAAAACTCCTGCAAGATAATATAGGTAGTACACTCTTTGACATCGAACTTAAAAGGATCTTTTTGAATACCATCTCTTCTCAGACAAGGGAAACAGAAGAAAAAATAAACAAGTGGGCGTTCATCAGACTAATGAGCTTCTGCAAGGCAAAAGAAACTAGAATCAAAACCGAAAGACAACTCACCAACTGAGAGAAAATTTTTGCAACATCCGATAAGGGGTTAATCTCCATAATGTATTAGGAACTCACACAACTGAGCAACAACAACAAAAATAGCCTGATCCAAAAATGGGCAGAGGATATGAACAGACAGTTTTCCAAAGAAGATATACAGATGGCCAATAAACACATGAAAAGATGTCCAACATCACTAATCATCAGGGAAATGCAAATCAAAACTACACTAAAATACCACCTTACATCTGTTAAAATGGCTATTATCACTAAGACTAAAAATAATAAATGTTGGAGAACGTGTGGAGAGAAGGGAACCCTCATACACTGCTGATGGGAATGCAAACTTGTGCAGCCACTATGGAAAACAGTGTGGAGATTCCTCAAAAAACTAAAAATAGAACTACCATATGACCCAGCTATCCCACTACTGGGTATCTACCCAAACAACTTGAAATCAACAATCCAAAGTAACATATGCACCCCTATGTTCATTGCAGCACTGTTCACAATAGCCAAGACACGAAACTATCCAAGTGCCCATCGACTGATGATTGGATAAAGAAGATGTGGTATATATAGAGAATGGAATACTACTCAGCCAGAAAACAAGACAAATTCATCCCATTTGCCACAACATGGAAAGACCTGGAGGGAATTATGCTAAGCGAAATAAGCCAGACTGAGAAAGACAAACACCAGACGATTTCACTCATATGTGGAATATAAACAACCACATGGACAAAGAAAACAGTTCAGTGGTTACCGGGGGGAAGGGGGGTGGGGGTGGGCACAGGGGGTGAAGGGGAGCACCTATGTGGTGACAGACAAGAAATAACGTACAACTGAAATTTCACAATGATGTAAACTATTATGAACTCAAATTTTTAAAAAATCAGCTAAAATTTAAAAAGTTAAGAAAAAAAAGGACTTCACTTTCCATACGGTTGCGCCAAGAGGCGTGGGACGCAGCAAATTTAGCAGGTGCGCCTTACGCTAGGGCGGTTGCCTAGGTCACCCCGCAGCTTTGCCTGGGCCAAGAGGAAAGTGGGCGGGGTGCGGGAGCAGACATCCCGCCCCGACACAGGGCGCGGCCTGGGATTGGCTCGCCGTTGTCGGGCCACGCCCCCAACCCGGGCTCGCGTGGCGCCCCTAGCAGTTGACTGCCCCTGGCCGGGTTCTGAGAACCTGGAAGCTCCAGCATGGGGAGGAGAACCCCGAAGGCCGGGACACCTCAGCCCCGCCCAAGTAATAGCCCCGGACCGGCGCAAGAAGTGCCTCTGTTCCCGGGGATCCCTGCGATCACATGTTCCCCTGTTATTCTTCAGGCTGCAGTGCAAGCCCGGAGGTCTGCGTCCAGGTCCGGTAAATTCCGAGAAATCTTGGCTCAGGTCCGGCCCCTCGGCTAATCCGTGTTAAAAGAGGAACTAGACTCAAAAGATGATCTCCAAGGAGCCTGCCCCGTCTTACAGGCCCTCTTCTTTATGGAAGTCCTGGGCTTCTCTTGGCTTTGGCTTCCTCAAGTGTAAATGAATTAAGAATCGGGAAGCCCAGAACGGGCCCTGGCTCTGGCACTCACTTGCTTTGTGGCCTTGGACAAGTCATATCCTATTTCTAGACTTATTTCCTCATCTCAGTGTGAAGGGCTTGAACTAGATGTCTTCTAAGGTCCCTTCTAGTTCTTCTTACCTATGAAACAGCCTTGATAACGTGTAAAGATTCTTAGTAAATCTTTGTCATGTTATACAAATTGTAAGCAATTCACATGGCTATCTGCTCATCCTCCTTCACTTTCGGTATCCAGAAGTTCCAGGAAAAGAGGGAAAAGTCTAGAATGGCACCTAAAAATAAAATAGAGACTCTCAACAGATGCTGGAAAGGCTGATTGCTTGCAGCTCAGGAGATGCTCCTGCAGGGGAGGGTGGAATAATCCTCTACACTTTAACTCCCTCATTTTACAGAAGAGAAAACTTTGAAAGCAGCTGAGTCAGGCTGCTAGTAGGAGGAGGAACCACATTTTCTGACTTGACTCCATGATCAGTCCCTCACAGAGTGTTGGCAAACAGAAGGCATAAACATATAAAAACAGATTTTAAAAATTGTCCACAGAAATAAAGGCAGACAGTTTTAATTTGTAGCACTTCCCACTTTCCTTTACTTAGTATTTCTATCCTGCCAACATTTGGGGTAACTTACAAACCAGAAATAGAGCAATAAAAAATAAAACAGAAGCCAGTTATTCGCTCTTCTGCTTTCCCTTTCTCTCACCCTCACCTCTCCAGAAGAGCTTCTAAACTTCTTCATAACATTCTTCATTAGTCACTGACCCACCTTCCAAACAAAGGGGGGAAAAAGCCAAATAAAGCCAAAACCAAAATGTGCCACTTGTATGAAATGTCCAGACCAAGTAAATCCTGTTACTGAGACAGAAAGTCCATTAGTGGTTGCCGGAGGGGCGGGCGGGGGCGGGGGGGGGGGGGGGGTCATTGAGGGGAAACAAGAAGTGACTCCTAATAGATACGAAGTTTATTCTGGGGGTGATGAAAATGTTCTAAA
The DNA here is from genome assembly GCF_021613505.1 of Equus quagga. Classification (NCBI taxonomy): domain Eukaryota; kingdom Metazoa; phylum Chordata; class Mammalia; order Perissodactyla; family Equidae; genus Equus; species Equus quagga. Next base: position 22,754,292 of record NC_060273.1, on the reverse strand, counting down.
ATTATGGTGATGGTTGCACAACTCTGTGACCAGACTAAAAAGCATAGACTCGTACACTTTAAGTGGAGTTTATGGTATGTGAATTTTATCTCAACAAAGCTTCACAACAAAAGAATCATACCCAAAAGCAAAAACAAATCAACACATGCCTTTGTTTCTTCCCTAGGTTCTGTGTGTTTACATCCTCTCACTCTTAGGAGATCTGGGCAGCTGTTCTGGCCATCTGCCCCTGCAGACGCTCCCTGAATCCCCAAGTGTGTCACCCCCAAGGTTGCCCACCTCCTGCTCTGGCCGCCGCTTTACACTTTGCCCAGCTCCATGTAATTGAAGGAAGCATGCTAGTTCCCCTGCTCACCTGCCTCAGCTGCCACCTCGTTTCTTGGCTACCCTGGATGGAATTGGGATAAAGAAGGAAAAGATAATCATGGCAGAATAGAGGTGAGTCTGGTGGGAGATTGGAGAAGTGAGAAACTGGCTAGGGGAAAATCAGGAAGAACAAAACCAACTTCAACTCTTGGAGATTTTTTTCCCTCCTGGACTACTTCAGGGATGGCAGATGGTGTTTGAGTAGCTTTCCTCATGGTCTGTGCTGTCTTCGTCCTGGTGGAGCTCTCGGAGGGAGCATCACGCAGTTGGCTGTTACACATCTCCTTCCTTTAAGACTTTACTAAAGGTTCGCCTTCTCAGAGAAGTCTCCCCTGGCCTTGTTGTCCAAAACTTCAGCACCTTCCCTGACCCAAGACTTCCTGGCCCCCTTTCCTGCTTTATTTTTTCTTGTTATTTTGTTCATCTACCTTCCTTAGACTTTAACCTCTGTAAGGGCAGGAATTTTTTTTTTTTTCTTTAAAGATTGGCACCTGCGCTAACATCTGTTGCCCATCTTCTTCTTTCTTCTTCTTCTTCTTCTTCTTCTCCTCCCCAAAGCCCCGCCAGTACATAGTTGTATATTTTAGTTGTGGGTCCTTCTGGTTGTGCCATGTGGGACGCCGCCTCAGCGTGGCCTGATGAGCGGTGACATGTCTGCGCCCAGGATCCGAACCGGTGAAACCCTGGATCACCAAAGCGGAGCGCGTGCACTTCACCACTCAGCCACGGGGCCAGCCCCTGTTTTAGGTCTTATCTGTTTTGTTCACAACTGTATCTACAGTGTCTAGAAGAACCCAGAGTAAGCCATCAATAAGTATTTATTGAATGAATGAATGGACATATTATGTGCTGGGTACTTTTGTAATACAGAGGGAAAGTTTGAAAAGACTGTTTTGTAAACCTGACAGATACATAGCTAGGAGGCAAGGGAGAAAAAGAGGGCTTTTTTTCTCCTACAAGTCATTTTTAAAAACCTCTGGAGTACAAGAAGAGAGAAGTCTAGAATGACATTTGGGCAGTGAGGGACTAGGGTGATGGATTCATAGCTCAGAAGTTAACTGGACCATTCCAGAGAGACACGGAAGGGAGGATGAACTCCAGACGCCTTTTTGATGACCAGGACTGGTTTCTGATCCAAGCTCTAGCTCTCAGTATCAGTTTAACTTTTGCAAAATTACATAACGTTTTAAAGCTTCACTTCCCTCTTCTGCACAATAGGATGATAATACTTTCATATTTGAAGGATTCAGTAAGATAAAATATGACAGCAGCTGTCAGTTCCTGGCACACAGTAGGTGCAATTAATTATTGCTTCCCCTCTCTGCCCTGATGTGGGGAAGCTACTTCTCCCTCTTGTGATTTCCTCCTGTGAATACAAGTTTGTTACTCAAGAGTTTGAAGCCACACTGTCAGTTTGACTTAAAAAAAAAAAATCTGAAGTTTTCTCTTTGGACTTTTAAAGAGTTTATTGGTTCTGAAGATATATGTTTTAATTCCTTAGGTAGGTAGTTAAAGAAGGATGTGAGAAAAAATTAGTGACGAGGAGTTATGGATTGGCATTTACTTTAGGTTCACTACTTGGCATATAACCCAGAACCCGAATAAGCTGACAGCTGAGTGCCCCCCAGGGTCCTGCCCAATGTCCCTCTTCAGCCTTAGATTTTTTTTTTGTTTGCTTTTTAAAAATTGAGTTAAAATACACATAGCACAAAGTTTACCATCGTAAGCATTAAGTCTTTTTAATTTTATTGAGGTCGCAATAGTTTATAACCTTGTGAACTTTCAGTCGTACATTATTTTTTGTCAGTCACCATATATATGTGCCCCTTCAGGCCCTTGTGCCCACCTCCTAACCCACTTCCCCTCTGGTAACGACTTAACTGTTCTCTTTGTGTGTGTGTTATTTTATCTTCCACATATGAGTGAAATCATACAGTGTTCGTCTTTCTCTGTCTGGCTTATTTCACTTAACATTATACCCTCAAGGTCCATCCATGTGGTTGTAAATGAGACGATTTTGTCTTTTCTTATGGCTGAGTCCATTGTGTGTGTGTATGTATATATATATACCCGTGTACATCTTCTTTATCCAGTCATCAGTTGATGGGCACTTGGGTTGCTTCCACATCTTGCCTATTGTGAATAATGCTGCAGTGAACAGAGGGGTGCATGAGTCTCTTTGAATTGTTATTTCAAGTTCTTTGGATAAATATCCAGTAGTGGAATAGGTAGGTCATATGGTATTTCTACTTTTAATTTTTTGAGAAATCTCCATACTGTTTTCTATAGTGGCTGCACCAGTTTGCATTCCCACCAGCAGTGTATGAGGGTTTCTTTTTCTCCACACCCTCTCCAACATTTGTTATTTTTTGTCTTGGTGATTATAGCCATTCTAACAGGGGTGAGGTGATATCTTAGTGTAATTTTGATGTGTATTCCCCTGATGATTAGTGATGCTGAACATCTTTTCATGTGCCTCTTGGCCATCTGTATATCTTCTTTGGAAGAATATCTGTTCATATCCTCTGCCCATTTTTTTATCGGGTTGTTTGGTTTTTTTTTTGTTGAGTTGTGTGAGTTCTTTATATATTGTGGAGATTAACCCATTGTCAGATATATGATTTGCAGATATTTTCTCCCAGTTGGTGAGTCGTCTTTTCATTTTGTTCCTGGTTTCCTTTGCCTTCCAGAAGCTCTTAAGTCTGATGAAGTCCCACTTGTTTATTTTTTCTTTTGTTTCCCTTGCCCGAGTAGACATGGTATTCAAAAAGATCCTTCTAAGACCGATGTCAAAGAGTGTACTGACTATATTTTCTTCTAGGAGTTTTATGGTTTCAGGTCTTATCTTCAAGTCTTTGATCTGTCTTGATTAATTTTTGTGTATAGTGAAAGATAATGGTCTACTTTTATTCTTTTGCATGTGGCTGTCCAGTTTTCCCAACACCATTTATTGAAGAGACTTTCCTTTCTCCACTGTATGTTCTTAGCTCCTATGTCCTTTAGCTGTCCGTAGATGTGTGGCTTTACTTCTGGGCTTTCAGTTCTGTTCCATTGATCTGTGTGTCTGTTTTTGTACCAGTATCCTGCTGTTTTGATTACTATGGCTTTGTAGTACATGTTGAAGTCAGGGGTTGTGATGCCTCCAGCTTTGTTCTTTTTTCTCAGGATTGCATTTGCTATTCAGGGTCTTTTGTTGCCCCCTGTGAACTTTAGAATTCTTTGTTCTATTTCCATGAAGAATGTCATTGGGATTCTGATTGGGATTGCATTGAACCTGTAGATTGCTTTAGGTCGTGTGGACATTTTAATTATATTTATTCTTCCAATCAATGTACATGGAATATCTTTCCATTTCTTTATGTCATCATTGATTTCTTTCAATACTGTCTTATAGTTTTCATTGGTCTTTCACCTCCTTGGTTAAATTTATTCCTAGATATTTTATTCTTTTTGTCGTGATTGTAAATGGTATTGTATTCTTGAGTTCTCTTTCTGTTAGTTCATTATTAGAGTATAGAAATGCAACTGGTTTTTGAAAGTTGATTGTGTACCCTGCAACTTTGCTGTAGTTGTTGATTATTTCTAATAGTTTTCTGATGGATTCCTTAGGGTTTTCTATACATAGTATCATGTCATCTGCAAACAGCAAGAGTTTCACTTCCTCACTCCCTATTTGGATTCCTTTTATTTCTTTCTCTTGCCTAATTGCTCTGGCTCAAACCTCCAGTACTATGTTGAATAAGAGTGAGAAGAGTGGGCATTCTTGTCTTATTCCTGTTCTCAGAGGGATGGCTTTCAGTTTTTCCCCATTGAGTATGATGTTGGCTGTGGGTTTGTCATATATGGCCTTTATTATGTTGAGGTACTTTCCTTCTATACCTTTTTTTTTTCTTTTAAAGATTTTATTTTTCCTTTTTCTCCCCAAAGCCCCCTGGTACATAGTTGCGTATATTTAGTTGTGGGTCCTTCCAGTCGTGGCATGTGGGACACCACCTCAGCATGGCCTGATGAGCAATGCCATGTCCACGCCCAGGATTCGAACCGGTGAAACCCTGGGCCGCTGAAGCAGAGCGCATGAACTTAACCACTTGGCCATGGGGCCAGCCCTGCTTATATACCTATTTTATTGAGAGTTTTTATTGTAAATGGATGTTAGATTGTCAGATGCTTTCACTGCATCTATTGAGATGATCATGTGGTTTGTGTTCCTCCTTTTGTTAATGTGATGTATCACACTGATTGATTTGCGGATATTGAACCATCCCTCTGTCCCTAGTATAAATCCCACTTGATCATGGTGTATGATCTTTTTAATATTTTATGATATTCGGTTTGCCAATATTTTGTTGAGCATTTTTGCATCTATGTTCATCAGCGATATTGGCCTGTAATTTTCTTTCTTTGTCTGGCTTTGGTATCAGGGTGATGTTGCCCTCATAGAATGTGTTAGGAAGTGTTCCATCTTCCTCAATTTTTTATAATAGTTTGAGAAGGATAGGCATTAAATCTTCTTTGAATGTTTGGTAGAATTCTCCAGAGAAGCCATCTGGTCCTGGACTTTATTTTTGGGGAGGTTTTTGATTACTGTTTCAATCTGTGTACTTGTGATTGGTCTATTCAGATTCTCTTTCTTCTTCATTCGGTTTTGGGAGGTTGTATGAGTCTAAGAAATTATCCATTTCTTTTAGATTGTCCAATTTGTTGGCATATAGTTTTTCATAGTATTCTCTTTGTATTTCTGTGGCATCCATTGTAATTTCTCCTCTTTCCTTTCTAATTTTACTTATTTGAGTCTTCTCTCTTTTTTTCTTAGTGAGTTGAGCTATGTAAGTTTGTCAGTTTTGTTTGTCTTCTCAAAGAACCAGTTCTTTGTTTCATTGATCCTTTCTACTGTTTTTGGTTATTTCAATTTCATTTATTTCTGCTCTAATTTTTATTATTTCCCTCCTTCTGACTTTGGGCTTTGTTTGTTCTTCTTTCTCTAATTCTGTTAGGTGTAGTTTAAGATTGCTTATTTGAGATTTTTCTTATTTGTTAAGGTGGGCCTGTATTGCTATGAATTTCCCCCTTAAGACCACTTCTGCTGCATCCCATATGAGTTGGTATGGTGTATTTTCATTTTCATTTGTCTCCAGATGTTTTTTTATTTCTCCTTTAATTTCTTCAATGATCCATTGGTTGTTCAGTAGCATGTTGTTTAGTCTCCACATATTTGTCATTTTCCCAGCTTTTTACTTGTAGTTGATTTCTAGTTTCATAGCATTATCGTCAGAAAAAATGCTTGATGTGATTTCAGTCTTCTTAAATTTATTGAGGCTTGCCTGGTTCCCCAGTGTGTGGTCTGTCCTTGAGAATGTCCCATGTGCACTTGAGAAGAATGTGCATTCTGCTGTTTTTGGATGGAGTGTTCTACATATATCTATTAAGTCCATCTGGTCTAGTTTTTCACTTAAATCCACTATTTCCTTGTTGACTTTCTGTCTGGATGATCTATCCATTAATATAAGTGGGGTGTTAAGGTCCCCTACTGTTATTGTGTTGTTGTTAATATCTCCTTTTAGGTTTGTTAATAGTTGCTTTGTGTACTTTGGTTTTCCTGTGTGGGGTGTATATATATTTATAAGTGTTCTGTCTTCTTGGTGAAGTGTCCCTTTTATCATTATATACTGCCCCTCTTTGTCTCTCATTGCCTTTTTTATCTTGAGGTCTATTTTGTCTGATGTAAGTATGGCAACACCTGCTTTCTTTTGTTTGCTGTTAGCTTGGAGTATCATCTTCCATCCCTTCACTCTGAGCCTGAGTTTGTCTTTAGAACTGAGATGTGTTTCGTAGAGGCAGCATATTGTTGGGTCTTGTTTTTTAATCCATCCCACCACTCTGTGTCTTTTGATTGGAGAGTTCAATCCATTTACATTTAGAGTGATTACTGATATACGAGGGCTTAATGCTGCCATTTTATCACTTGTCTTCTGGTTCTTCTCCTTTTCCCTTGTTTCTCATCCTGTGTATTTCAGACTACCAATTCAGTTTGGTAGTTCTCTACGATGGTTTTCTTAGTTTTCTCTTTACTTATAATTTGTGTGTCTGTTCTGATTATTTGTTTAGTGGTTACCATGAGGTTTGAATAAAAAATCTCATAGATGTAATAGTCCATTTTCTGATGGCCTCTTATTTCCTTTGACTAAGACAATTTCATCCCTATCCTCTTCCCCTTCTAAGTTGTTATTGTCACAACTTACTCCATCTTGTGCTGTGAGTTTGTGGTTCAAATGATTAGATTATATTTATATTTGATGTTTTCTTTCCCTTTATCTTTAATGTTATAATCCATCTTAACCATTTTTAAGTGTGCAGTTCAATGGTACTACTGCAGCCTCTAAGTTTGGAAGGAGCACAGTGCTAAGTGCAGGAGCCTTTCAATCAGCCCATGCGGACTTGAACTCCTGGCTCGGCCTGTTACTATGTGGCCTTAGGAGGGTTACTCAGGCACTGGAGCCTCAGCCTTCTCATCTGCAAAGAGGACATACTCACAGTATTGGCTCCTCTGTGCTGGTGAGGCTGGAAGGAGGCCCTGGGTAGGAAGTACTTGGCAGTGCTTGGCTCAGAGAGTGCCTCAGTACATGTTAACCACTGTTGTTATTCTGGAGCTTGGAATTCAGAATCAGAATCAGGTTGGGTTTCATGCACAAGGTCATATGGACACAGCTGGGTCCTAGATGTAGCTTCGGCTGAATTTTCAGCAGACGCTTCAGGTTGAGAGGTCTGTAAAGGGCTTCTGGCTTTCAGGACTGTGTAAAGCCTCTGCTCTCTGTTCTCTGGGGCTGCCTCTCTGTTCTTCTGCACCACTAAGATTTGGGGGAGTGGGGAGAGATGCTTCCAACCATGGGACCAGACTGAAACTCGGTATCTATTGCTCATCTGTGCCACTTCCTATGGCACATCTTTCCTCAGACATTACTGAGTGACTGCTATGTGTCAGGCGCTGGGCTAGTTGCCAGGGTGGTGCAAAGATAGATACAATTTGGACCTCGCCCTCAAAGATCTTACAATCTAACTAGGGGAATAAGATGTGTGTGACTGTGCCATTTACCCAGTTGATGATTACTTATTGATCACATACCATGTGCAAGACATTGTATAAGACATTGATTTAGGCACAGCCACAGAAGTCCAGAGGAGGGAGAAATGATGGTGGATTGGTCATACCCATCTAACTCAGTGCCTGGCCTCCAGAAATGCTGATGAGATGGATGGAGTTGGTTGCACAGTTGGTTCTCAGGGAAGGTTTCACAAAATAGAACTAGCCGTGGACTTTGCTGAATAGAATTTACTCACTGGAGAAGATGATACAAATATACGGTCTTCAGGTTCATTTGACAGGCTGTGAGGCCATTATTCTAGCTGTATGTGAGGGTTCCTGTAGGGCCTGAGTGGAAACCTCTAATGGCTATAAGGTCCATGAAAGAAAAGGAAATGTGTGAAGGAGGCTGGGTACTTCCTCCCTCTGTCATCTCTACATGTGCATCCCTTTTGGTCTACCTTCTGTTTGTGCATTTTCAATAGAGACGCAGGAACAAAAAACCTGTTTCTCTACTATAGGAGAGATGTCAATGGAAGCACACCGCTGATCCTCAGGCTTAGAGACAGGGCGTACTATGGAATGGAGGGGACCAAGGTGAACTGGGGGACCCAGCCCTATGGAAAAGGGACAGCCACTTCTCACTTCAACCAGTTGCTGAATGCAAGAACATAGGCTGTGTCCAGCTCTGCTGATGTATCGAAAGCTGGAAATCTGTTTGTTTTTTTAATGAAATCTCCTGATTTTAAAGAAAATGTCAAGACAAATTTTAAAAAGAAACTCTACTGGCCAGTTGAAACAGATTTTCCAGTTGTAGCTACCAGTCTGTAAACTCTCCTTAGGAACTAAGAGAGATTAGGTTAGAAAGATGGCCTTGAATGCCATGCTAGAGTTTTACCTTGAGCTTATAGACAGCTTTAGTTTTATAGACTACAAGGGTTCTTTGAACAGGGGGATGGTTTAATACAAGGATTTGGGGGCTGGCGGAGTGGCGTGGCAAGCCTTTGAAATACCAGGGGAAGTAGTCAGGACTGCAGATTACTGCAGTAACACAGGTTTGTGACAATGAGGTTAAAAGATGGTGGCAGTGGGACTGGAAAGATAGACTGGACTGAAAAAGAGGAAGACTAAAAAGATGGTAAGGAAAGGATGTGGAAAGTGGAGGGGAGGGCAGGAGAAAAGATAACAGAGGTCCCAACCTTTCTGAGAATGAACCATCTCTCTTGACAGAAAGAGAAAGGCCTGCCAGGTTGGTTTAGGTCTGCTGAGTTGGAGAAGTTAGCTTGTGATCTAGACATCACCCCAACACGGAAGAGGGAACGAGCCTAAGGGCCTAACCAGCAAGGGCAGTCCTACCTCCCCTACTGGCCGGCTGAGCGTCAGATAAGACCGTTTATAAAACTGACTTTATAAGCAAGTGGCCTGTAAAATGGAGATGATGCCGCCCACTGATCACGGCGGTGGTGAAGATTAAGGACGAGGTGGACAGGCCAGCTCTCGGGAGGGGGAGAAATGAGCGGGGGCTCTCTCCCCGGGCTCTGGAGGGTTGGAGGTCTCAGGGAAGGGAGGCAGGGGGCCTCGGCCGGGGACCAAACTGCAGGTCCTTCCCGAAGAAACGCCCGCCCGCCTCGGGCCTCCCCCGATCAGCCTGGGGGACGAGGACCAGAAGCCACGGGCTGGCCAAGTTCAGAGACACCCCGGGGGCACCCCAGGGGCAACCCCACCCCCACCCCGGGCGCCCCTGGTTGCGCGGGCCGGCCCTCCCCTCCTCTGGAATTCAGGAGGCAGGGATGCCTTTGGGGGAACCCTTCCCCTCCTCCCCGCAGGGAGGCGGGGGCCGAGCGGGGCCCCAGCGCCCCGAGCCTGGAGCGAGCCGGTCGGACTCCCGGCCTCCCGACCCAGGCCGGAAATGCATCTTCCTCCCGCCCACGACGGGGCCTCTCTAGGAGCCCGGGGTACTGGCGTCTCCGTGGGAATAACCCCTTCGGCTCCAGGACGCTAAATCCATACCTGGAGGGATTCGCTCACTTTCTCCCTGAGAAGGGCTCAGTTGTCTTGTGTTCACCCTGGGGAACGTTTTAATGATTCTGGTGCGTAGATCAAGAGGGCAGAGCCCTACCGCCTGCGTTTGTATCCCAGCTGGGCTAAGATGCTGAGCGACCTCAGACAGGTTGTTTAACCCCTCTGTGCCTCTGCTTGCTTATCTGTAAAGTAACCGTATGTAACCTCAAAGGTCTGCTGTAGGATTCAATGAACTAACACATGTAAAGCACTCAGAAGAGTTCCTGAGGCAAAATAAGTGCTCAGTAAGTGGTAGTTACCGCGATTGTTTTCACTGCTACCTGGTAAAAAAGGACTGTGGCGGGAGGGTCAGTTTTGTGACGTGAGAATGAGGAACACGAAAGAAATGACGGTGAGAGCTGCTGTTTATTGAGGGCCTTCTTCAGGCTAGATCCCTTACATACCTATCTCTATGACCTTCGGGCAAGTCTGTGAAGGGAGTGTTATTATTACTCCCATTTTATTATTCTTCCCATTTTATGGATGAAGATCTGGGGTTTGAGTGTATGTCAGCATCTGATGTGAACTCCAGACCCTCTGGTTTCAGGGAGTGTGCCTTCTCCTCTCCTCCACACTGCGGCTCTGATTTTAGAAACTTTTTCTGGGAATTCCGAACTAAAGCATCAAAAGCCATGGTGCTGCCCCAGCCATGGATTCCTGATTAGTCCAGAGGTGGGGAGGCTGTGCAGAATCACCTAATCCCACAACAGGATCAAAATAATGAACGGCGCTGCCACAGAGTGGACATCACTGCTTAAAGAAAAAGATCTTGTGACCTTAAAAAGAAGCAAGTTGCAGACATCCAAAAGAAAAAGGCACTGAGCGTATGTTTTAAGGATAAAATAAAACCATGGCTTTTTTTGTTTTTTGGGGTTTTTTTTGAGGAAGATTAGTCCTGAGCTAACATCTGCTGCCAATCCTCCTCTTTTCGCTGAGGAAGACTCGCCCTGAGCTAACATCTGTGCCCATCTTCCTCCACTTTATATGTGGGACGCCTACCACAGCATGGCGTGCCAAGCGGTGCCACGTCCACACCCGGGATCTGAACTGGCAAACCCCGGGCCACCAAAGCGGAACATGCGAACTTAACCGCTGCGCCACCGGGCTGGCCCCTAAAACCATGTTTTTATGTGTGAAATGATCACCATCCAACTTGACCTTTCACACAACCTGTGGAAACCTCAGAGGCCAGTCTGACTGGCCATTTCTTCCTGCTTCCACTACTCAGGTCATTCTGGGCACTTTCTACTCAGCTCCAATGTTTAGTACTAAAGGTCCTTAGAGTTTGTGGAGGCTTGGAGAACACAGTCAGGCTGTCCTTTCTTCCTTTCATTCCCTAAGGAATTAGCAACTAGACAGTCATGCAAGAGAGCAGCCAAGAAGAATGTGGGTGTGGAAGCTGTGAGTGAAAGGGGTGGGGGCAATGGGAGATGAGGAACTGGAGTTGGTGGGCCCAGACTTTCTCACCTCCATGCCCTTGGCCACGCTGCTCCTTCTGCCTGGCTTAAACTTGGAGAGGGCAAGACATTGTCTATCTTATGGTTTCTGTACCCTAATACGGAGAAAATGTGAGGCTCCTCCAAGATCACTCCACAAGTCAGTGGTTTAGTCAGGACTGGTCAGTCAGAACAGGGCACTGAATATCTCCCAGAATGTCCCCAAGGGCACATAGAGGAGTGAGGCCGCCCTGGATCAAAGACCATACACACTTTCTCTAGCAAGGAACATTGTGGCCATACAATACAGGGCAGGTGTTTTCTAATGAGATTTCTTTTACATTTTTTAAGATTTTATTTTTCCTTCCTCTCTCCAAAGCCCCCAGTACATAGTTGTGTATATTTTAGTTGTAGGTCCTTCTAGTTGTGGCATGTGGCACGCCGCCTCAGCATGGCTTGATAAGCGGTGCCATGTCCGCACCCAGGATCCGAACTGGCGAAACCCTGGGCCGCCAAAGCAGAGCGCGCGAACTTAACCACTCGGCCACGGGGCCGACCCTCTACAGTTTTCTTTTTAACTTCTTTTTATATTTTGAAAATAAATGCAAATAGTGTAAAAAGATAAAAATGAAAAGCAAGCTGCCCTCCTGCCTCTGCCCCATCCCCTGTCATCATCACCCGAGGTGAGCACTGTTACCACTTTCTTGTGTATCTTTCTCAAGAGAGTATACACATATGCAAACATCTCTTTTTAGAAAAACATAAAAATGCTAGCACATTGTAGATATTTGTTTTTTTCACATAACAACATATTTCGGAGAAGGTTTCATGTCAGTTTGTACATATCTGCTTCATTTATTTTCACAGTTGCTGAGTATTCCATTATATGGATATGCCATAATTTATTTAATCAACTCCCCTATTGGTGGACATGTAGGTTATTTTCAGTCTTTTGCTATAGAAACAACATTCTCACGCATAGCACTGTGCGCACACCTCTGTGCACATGTGCCACCATGCCTGTAGGAGCTAGAAGTGGACTTGGGTCAAAGGGTGTGGACATTTTGAATTTTGGTCAGTGTAGCCAAATTTTCCTTCCTCCACAGAGGCAGTGCAGAGAAACACTCTTACCAGTAATATCTGAGAGTGCCTGCTTCTCCACATAGTACATAACCAGACTATTTATGTTCGATAACCTCTTAGGTTAAATAGTATTTCATGGTTGTTTTTATTTGCATTATGAGATTTTTTTTTTTAAATAACAAACGCTAGTAAGAGGAAATGGAAATCTTAACATTGGAGGTGTGAAATTTTAAGAAAGTATCTTGCTGCTTTGAATCAACCCTCATCTTCTGATCTGACTTGCACAAGTAAAATGAGAAAATTTGCCAACGAGTGCTCCAAGCCGCCTGACTCCTTGGAGAAGAGATACAAAAGACTGAAGATGGACAAATGAAGTCCCAATTTTCAAAAAAATGGAAAGATATTAATCATACAAACCAAAGGCCAGGAAACTTGATGTTTAACTCAACTGGAATTCTAAATTAGACCATCAAAAGGATGCTTTATGAGTAAGATGGCATGGTGTGGAGAAGAAGAAGGGCCTCGAGCCCTACAGGACTGCATTAAATTTTAAGTTTTTACTAGCAGGGTGACCCCTTTCATGTATTTCTGAACTTCTATTTCTTCAGCATAAAATAGGGGCCACAATAAACACCTTCCAGAGTTATGGCAAAAACTAAAATAACTCACGTAAAATGCTTGGCACAAAAGATGTTGGTTACAATGGAAGGAAGGTCACCTCCAAGCCCTTTGGGGTTATAGGCCCTAGACCAATGAGAAAAAGGGGAGGAGGCTGGACAGATGACCTGGAGATAGAACAGCTGGAAGCCAGAAGAGCTTGATTGTGCCTGTACAAGGCAGGTTTGCTCTCAACCTTGTGGTCAGATCTCAAGGGTGAAAAACCAGAAAAACAACAAAACCTCCAAATACTGTCCCCCTTTCAGTGTGAAACAAAACTATCTTCTTATCAGTTGGGTATTTCTAGGGCCACCATGTTTCATTGTTTGTTAATAGCCCCTGGAGCTGTCAAGGAAGAAATACTGTATACCAACCCCACAGAGCAGAAAGATACATGTTGTAGCTAATCCCCTTACTAGAATTGTTCCTAGCTGGGATGTGTGATTTGTAACAGTGGCTTTAAAAGCATGACTGGCTGAATTTATGGCAGCCATGCTCTGGGTCGTACCCCACTGAGGCTTTGCCCATCTGTCTCTGTGTTGGACTGGATCCAGAATTAGGGGATGAGTTTGAAGACATGGCCCTCTGCATCACAAAATGTCATCTTGATGAGGACTCACAGAACTTTCTCCCAAGCCTCAGGTGAATTATGAAACCAGTATTAGCTTGGGCCTCTAAAAAGCTCAGCAAATCTGTAAGGGCACTTTTAGCAATTGTATAAACAGAACTTTAGACCCTATGTTTTGTGCACCAACCCTGGATTCATGTTCTCATTTGCCCCTTGCCATTTTAGTTTTTATCTTGTTAATGATACTCTCCTACCACTACTATCAGTAATATTGGCCAGCATTTAGCGGCCAGGAGTCTTACCAGATGCCAGGCACCTGTTGTATATTATGTGGGTCTATAAATGCCTCAAGTCCTTTTTGAAACCAAGCAATGTATAAATAAAGAAGCAAACAAACACAAGTGCCAGATTCCCTCATCACCCTCTGGTACCCACTTAAAGGTGTCTTTTTAATATCCGAGGCCTCCGTATTAGAGAAAGGCTGCACAGCTTTGACCTCATAGTTCTTCTTATAAACCTGTATTTGGAAATAAACAAATGTACCAAGCAAAAAAGAACCTCTTAGCAGTCAGAAGCCATTAGTCAACGATAATAACCTTACAAAACTCAACCCTGAAGACCCCAGTAAGGAAAGTGGTGGTCACTAGGAGCCCACAAAGAACCAGATGACTTTTGCGTCATTTATACAGTGAAAACAAGAATAGGCAGTGACAGTGACTGAATGATCGCTCATGTGGGACCCTGGTCTAAAAGCTGTCAGGCACTAACACATTTAATCCTCACATCCACCCTATGAAGTAGGAACTATTTTCTATGGTTATAAGGTTACTAGGTTCATAGACCAAGGAAATTATCTGGATCTAGTTTATACGGATTTCAGCAAGGCATGTAATCAAATCTCTCCTCATATCCTTTAGACAAGATGGACAGATACGGGCTGTCCATCCAGTATTTAGAGTCACAACCAATTACAACATTATGCACTGCCAAAGCCAGGGAAACACTCATAGATTTGACCCAATATTTCTATTACTGGGACTGTGGTTTAAGAAAACAGTCAAAATTTGGGAGCCATATATTCTCAGAGATATTCATTCAAGTTTTATTTATAAGAGCAAAAAATTGAGGTAGTGTAAATATTCAACAACAGGGAAATGACTCAGCAAAACATGATATATATGTGGAAGGAACTTTACATACAGCCATTGGAGCAACAAAAATTTACAACTACGTTTGAAAAAAAAAAAGCTTAGTAGAAATATAGGAAGGAAATACAATAACATGCAAAATGGTTGAACTAGGAGCAGATGAAAAATGGGTGATTTAATTTTTTAATATTTTCTTTAATATGGTTGTATTACTTTTCTAGTGCAAAAAACACATGTATTTAAGCCAGAGATGAAAGATGATGCTAATTAATGGGAGAAACAGGGGAAGAAAGGAGGGAAGAAAGTTAATGGTCAACATGCTCACACGCCTCATCTAATCTTCACACTCTCATGAGTAGATGTTTTCCCCGTTTTACAGATGAGGAAATGGAGATTTAGAGAAAGTCCAATAATTAGAACAAGGTCTCGCAGCTGGAATATGGTGGAAACAAGAATTGCGACAAAGTCTGATTGACTTTCGAGTTCATACCCTTTTGCTACCAGGTTTCCCCCAATATAGAGAAGGGCTGCAAATCTATGGTGCTTTTGGGCGATTTATAGACAGGTGCCCCTCAGGGCAGACAAACTTTGGAAGGGCCCCTCCTCTGGGCAGAAGAGGCCCCTGCACCACAGCCTTTGGCTTTTGGATTAAGCCTGGCTTAAAATGCAACCATATCTGTTCCCATAGCCAGCACCTTTGTGCAGGACATAAACCGCACTGGCACCCACACCTGAGGCCCACGTGGTCCCCAGGTGATCTTGGCCTGTCTCTGCCAGAAAACTGAGATAGCACCACACGAAAGGTGCTCCTTCTCATTCTCCTTCACGAAGATCTCCTGAAGACTCCTTCAATCTCCTTTTGATTCCACCCACGGGAGAGTCTCGCTTGGTGCCAGGCCTTTAACACCTCTCCGCTCTCTCTGTGTCTCTGTCTCTGTCTCTCTCACTCTCTCTCTTTCTCACACCTACACACAAAACAAGCCCCTTAGACCCAGAGCTTTCACCTTAATTAGGCAAAAATATATAGTGGCATTTATTAACATAATATTGATTGTATTTTTTAATTGTGGCAAAAGTACCTAACATTCATAATTTCACAATATTCCATTATATGCATACACTCCGCATTTTGTTTACCCATTCAAGTTGATGGACATTTGGGTTGTTTCCACTTTTTGACAATTATGAATGGTGCTGCTATGAACATTTGTGTACAGGTTTTTGTGTGGACATATGTTTTCATTTCTCTTGGGTATATGTCTGGAATTGCTGGGTCATATGGTAATTCTCTCTGACTTTTTGAGGAACTGCTAAATTGTTTTCCAGGTGGCTACACCACTTTACATTCCCACCAGCAAGGTACAAGGGTTCCAATTTCTCCACATCCTTACACCACGGGTTATTTTCAGGTTTTAAAAAATTATTATTACCATAACCATCCTAGTGGGTGTGAAGTGGTATCACATTGTGGTTTTGATTTGCATTTCCCTAACGACTAACATCTTTTCATGTATTTCTTGGTCACTTGTATATCTTCTTTGAAGAAATGTCCATGCAAGTTCTTTGCCCATTTTTTAACTGGGTTATATGTCTTTCCTGTTGAACTGTAACAGTTCTTTATATACTCTGGATACAAGTCCCTTATCAGATATATGCTTTCCTAATATTTCCTCCCATTCTGTGGGTTGACTTCACTTTCTTGACAATTTCTTTTGATGTACAAAATTTTAAAATTTTTATGAAGTCCAATTTACCTACTTTTTTCTTTTTTTCTTTTGTTGCTTTTAATTTTGGTATCATATCTAAGAAACCATTGCCAAATCCAAGGTCTTGAAGATTTACTCCTATTTTTCTTCTAAAAGTTTTATAATTTTATGTCTTAAATTTAGGTCTTTGAACATTTTGAGTTAATATTGCATTGTATTTATTTTTATACTTATAATTTATAACAAGAAATTTTCTGGGCTGGCCCGGTGGTGCAGCGGTTAAGTGTGCACGTTCTGCTTCAGCAGCCCGGGGTTCACCGGTTCGGATCCCGAGTGCAGACATGGCACCGCTTGGCACGCCACGCTGTGGTAGGCGTCCCACGTATAAAGTAGAGGAAGATGGGCACAGATGTTAGCTCAGGGCCAGTCTTCCTCAGCAAAAAGAGGAGGATTGGTGGATGTTAGCTCAGGGCTAATCTTCCTCGGAAAAAAAAAAAAGAAAAAGAAATTTTCTATTTATCACACTGACATTGAGTTTCCTTCTTAGATATGTTTCTTTCAGTTAAGAAAAATGAGTCAAATTGAAGAAAAATATCAAATAACAGTACAGAGGGTACCCAGATGTGACAAAGATGGTGAGTAAAACTTGGAAATCCAGGACAAAGGTGAGAGCAGTTAGCTAGGAGACAGTGTAATCAGGGAAGAAAGAGGTAGGATTTAGCTGGATTTTGAAGGCGGAAAGCCCCAGACCTGGAGTGCAAATCCGAGACCCCAGATCCCGAGGTCTCACAGTCGCTCTGTGCTCGGAACACGTTATCTGACTGTCTGAATGAGTCAAAAGAGGGCAATAATACCTGCCTCTCAGAGGTATTAAGAGAAACAAACACCTTAATGCGAATGAAAGTATAAGCTGAAAACATTTAATTGCTGGAAGTTAACATCAGGGCCTAGACTTAGGTTGGTTGGCAGTTGAGCAGGATCCTGAAGACAGATAGGACCTACCTAAGTGGAGAGAAGGGGTGGTTGTCTAGAGGAGGCAGAGGGAGTCAGGGCTTGGTGAAAGGCCCAGAAGAGACAGTCCTTACTGTGTTGGGAGAGCGTTGGGATTGAGCACTTGGTGCTGCGTGAGAGACAGCGCTGTGCAGGGAAGCAGAAAGCTTGGTTTTGGACGGGGCCAGGCCTCCGGGAGTTTGGAGTGGACTGTTCGAGTGTGGAGTGGAGGTTCCTTGGGGTATGCTAATGGCAGAATCAGGCTTCAAGTGTTTTGAGAGCTTACTGAATTTTTAGGTATTTTAATGTGTGTGACAATATAATACTCTCCTCCATCTGTCTTCAACCTCCTTTCCCATCCTTAAGCATTTGTTCCCAGGGGTGATGGGGCCCTCTCCAGAAGGTTCATATATGTGTCACATATGGGTAGGAAATCAGTTGAATTTGACTTAGTGTGACTTGGATCACTACAGACCTGAAAAAAAAATCAACATATTGTTTTAATCCCACAGTCTCCATTCCCAATCTTATACTCTAACCATTTACTGTTTACGAGTGTGTTTTTTAATTGGAAATCCTCAAACAGAACAAAAGCTTACAAAATTGTCTCTCTCTTACCCCAGATCCTCAGTCCTCCTTCCTAGAAGCGACTGTTGTCTCCAGGCACTTATGTATCTTCCTCAAACAGTCCAAATATACACAAAAGTTATCCAGAGAGTCAGACGCCTGTGGTTGGAGAACGTATGATCTGACCATGTCATTTTGCAGATGAGGAAACTGAGAAAGGTTGTTGACTAATTCCAAATCACACCTTAATGCAGTATTTGGTTACAAAACAGTGTACATATATTTTATTATTTTTTTAATATATATACATTTACTTAATATATAAATTTATTGTATTTGCCCAATTACATATGGTTTTCTATAGCTTAATCAAAGTTATTTTGACTTTTAAGAAATATAAAAGTCTGTAATTTCCAAAAATTTAAAAAACCCGACTCTCTATTGATAATGAAGACCATGGAGGCGTTCTGAGGGTGAACACAGTGGTGCTTTCAGGAATGGGGCAGTCCTGCAGTAATTCAGGAATAAGAGTCAGGAGGCTACAGTGGCCTGGGGTGGGGCTAGACTCAGCAGAGGCGCTGGAGGCCTGAGGACCTACGGGCTAAGGGGGTGCAGAGGCCTTGGGGAGCAGGATGATCAGGTATCACGCAGGGAAACGGGGCAGTGACTTTGAATTGAAAAGATCTATTAGGCAAACGGAGAGAAAGATCAAGGCCTCAAGCACAGAGCAGGGCTGGGCAGCTAACATGAGATTTTTGAGGAAGAGAACATAAAGGAAGGATTTGGTTCTGAGCCTTAGGGAATGTGGTGGTTAGAAGGCGCCAGGAGGGTAGGACTTTATGTGAGAAATCCTAGGAAGCTACTGCAGGTTCTTGAGCAGGGGAGTGACTGATCCTGGAATCCCAAACTCTCAGAGGCAGGTCCTCGGACCCAGCTCTTGTCCCACATTTGAGGACCACATTCCTGAAAAGCAGCCCCCAATACACCCTGTAATCATGCACATCTCCAGGGAAGAAGGCCTCATCCTTTCCTGGTGGCATCTGGCAGCCTCCCCTGCCTGTGGTTAGACAGCTGTCCTGGTAGGAGGGCACCTTGGGTGGTGACGTGAGCAGCCTCCTCTGGCTCCAACTTCTCCACCTTTGTTGCCTCCTGCCCTGAAAGCATCCTCATCATAGAGCACAGGGTTGGAGTGTCTGGTCGTGACCCCAAGTCCTCCCAGGTTACATGCTCCCGATGTGTCTCAGGACATGGTTTCCAGACCCCTGGCTCTGCTGTCCACCAGGCCAAGGGCCGTGTGCTCTGACAAGGAAGAGTGAGGCAGACCTGGCTAGAGTTGGTCAGTTCTGAATGTTTTTTAACAGTAATAATAATTTTTTTTCTGGGAAAGATTCACCCTGAGCTAACATCTGCTGCCAATCTTCCTCTCTCTTTTTTTGCCCCCCTCCCCAATCGTAGTTGCAAGTCCTTCTAGTTCTTGCATGTGAGCTGCAGCCACAGCATGGCCACTGACAGATGAGTGGTGAGGTTCCATGCTCAGGAATCGAACCTGGGCCACCGAAGCAGAGCACACCGAACTTTAACCACCAGGCCATCAGGGCTGGCTTGGTCAGTTCTGAATTCTTGGATCATCTCATTTACCTCCTATCCCTTGGGAACCAAGGCTCATCCCCTTCCCAAAGAAGAGGAAGCCGAGTCTCCAAGAGGCCCAAGACCACACCGGCAGTAAGGATGGAGCAGGGTTTGGACCAAGGTCCACCTCCAGGACCTTACTGCTCTTGCGGCAACCTGGGCCTCAGTGCACAAGGGCCTGTATGAAGGGCCCACGTGGGAGGCTGGTGAGCTGTGGCCAAGGAAAGCATGGTGGGTTGTCTATGAAAGGCACAGGGGGTCATCCTCATCCTTCTAGGAGTTCCCCTGCCAGGAGGGTCTCCTTTATGGCCACTGTGCCAGCTGATGGTAAGCAACAGGACAGCACACTGTTACCTACAGTCAGAGCACCCTCTGCCTCCAAACTGTTCCTGGAGAATGGCTTGGTCCCAACAGGAGTGACTTGCCCTTTGCAACTTCTCTCTCCAGCTGCTGGAGCAAGATGAGGAAGAGAATGGCAGGGCTGAGGGGCTTATCCTGTGGTCCCAGACACACATGAGCCAATGTGAATGTCATGGTTAGGAACCCTGGTGGCTCTGAAGTTGGCGTGCCTGGGTTTGAATCCAGCTCTGTCACTAGTAAGCTGTGTGACAAGTGACTTTCTCTATCCTCGAGATAATAATAATATGCATGTTGTCATGAAGGTGCAAGGAATTACTACATGCAGACCCGTGGAACAGTGCCTGGCACGTGGTAAATACTCAGTCTGTAACTATGTCAGAAGACATCATTCTCAGAGTTATTACTCTGACCCTGGGGGACATAGACCAAGGGGTACAGAACCAATACCTCCAGTGAAACAGCTGTTGGAACATCAACTGTGAAAGATCATTGATATACTGAAATCAGCCTCACGGCTGGGGACAAAATAAGAGTGATAGGGACCATGACAAACTGGAGAGCCAGTGCCCCTCTCCAGAAGGAACCGACTGCCCAAACAGTTGTTGTCTTGTGAAAATTTGGGTCATGTTGCCACATCTGTGGATTTTCCAAAAAAGGTGGAAATTTGGATTTTTATGTGAAATGTACTGATTTTTAAATGTGGCAATTAATTCCGTTTTTAAAAACCCCCAAAACTAAAAAACTGAGTAGGCCAAATTCAACTCTTCTGCGAGCCTCCAGGGTGCACCTTTCCTGCAGACTCACAGCCCCAGGGCAAGGGAAGGCCTTTGCAGCCCTTGGAGGGCAGGGGAGAGAGAGGGCTGAACCTGCCCCCAGGTCTCTAATCCCTAGTCAGCCTTCTCCTCACCTGTCTCACGGAGGGAGGGGTGGGAGAGTGGGGGTGTCTGTGAACCCACGGGATTGTGCAGCTGGAGCCCAGTGGGGGACACTGTACCCAATTTTGCCCCATCTATCCAGCCTGGGGACTGATCTGGAAACAGATGGGAGAGGCGGGAGGTTGACTTCATTCCACGCATTGAGCAAACTGAGCACTACTATATGCAAGTCATTGTTTTGGTTGCTGGGAGACAGCAGCGAGTATAGGAGACCAAGCCCCTTCCCTGGTGGAGTGGACGTTAATGCGACTGTGCGGAAGGGGCAGCTAGAGACAGGTGGTAAACACGCAGATATTCAGTTAGTGGCGATATGTGCTGTGAGAAGCAGAGCAGGGTAAGGGGGACCAGGAGGGGTGAAGGCTCTGAGGTGAGAGGGAGGTATCCAAGGTGATGGAAGCCAGGGATAAGATGGAGATGTGCCCAGCTGAGAATGTGGGTGAAGGAGACAGTGCTGAGAAGTGAGCAAAGGCAAGCCTAGGGAGGCCCTCTTCTCCTGGTGGCCACACTCTCCGAAGCCCAGATGGAGACGCAGAGGAGCCGCATCCTTTTTAGCAATTTCTGCCCTATGGTTAGTACCGCCCCTAGCTCCCTCACATCTCTGGACAGATATATGCTCCTGTAATTCCTTTGTGTTTATAACACACACACAATCAAACTTCTTCAGGGTAGAAAGCTTGACTCTTGTTCAAGTCTGAGGTCTGCCCACCTCTATGTTCCCCACAGTGCCCACGAATAGTAGGCTTCAATATACAAATATGTTAAACTGAAATAATGACATGGCCTTACGCACCTTCCCTCACTTTTCACACCTTAGTTTCCTCTCCTGTAAAATGGGGAGAATACATGGTCCCACCTCAACAGATTGTTGTGAGGAGGAAATGAGATAAAAGCTATAAAAAGTGGGAGCCCAGATAACCTAGGCTTGGGGGTGTTCCCAGGTTTTTAAAAGTTTCTCCTGCTAGGAGCTGAGTGCCCCCTGAGCTACTACGAAAGGTTCTTGCCCTGCTTGGTCAAGGAACCCCCACTAACTTCCCTACTGCCATCATGGGTCCTTCTGTCCTCTCCTCTGAGGGGAGCTAATGGGGGAAGAGGGGCCAGCACAGCTTGCCAGTGAGGCTGGGGCCAGGAGCATAGGCTGCCACAAATCCCTCTGGCTGTGCTTGTCTCCTCAGTCCAAACTCTTGTTGCCCTGACTGATCATTTCACTTAAGCCAGTTTTAGTCTGTCGGATGTGTCCTCTCCTGGTCTGCCCTGCCAGCCCCTGCTCCCACCCCGCAAGCCAGGCATTCGAGCCCCATCCATGGGTCTGAGTCCCAACAAAGGCAGGCCCCAGGGGACCAACAGCCACCAAATCGGAGCTAGGGCTTTCCGGGAGCCGCTGACAGCTCCTGTGAGATGGAGTGCGGCCAGAAACCCAGAGACCCTCACTGGCATCTAGGCTCTCCCGAGAACCTACTCCCACTGGAGACAGAGAGAGGGATGTCGTCTCAGCCACCTCCCTGCTCCCCCGTCCTCTTTTTTCCCCAGGCTGCGGGAAGCAAAGGGTTAAATCCCATAGAGCTGATGCTCTGACTCCAGGCTAGAGGGGCCCGGGAAGCTGGGGTCACTTCCTGCTCCGTCCCAGTCACCCTGAACTGGTCCCTGGGTCCTCAGCCTGGGATCACCCCTTGAGAAGGACCCCGGAGTCCTCGGCATCTAGCCTGTCGCCCGAGGCAGGGCATTCAAGGGGTTAAGTCCCCTGGGGCTGGATTCTGCCTTCCGGCCTTTCCCAGACCCCAGAGCCGTGAGTTGGGGACGCCTGGGTTCCTGGGGGTGGCCCCGAGGGCCCGGGACGGCCACCGGGGAACAATGGGGCGCGGGAGGCGGGGCTGGGCCCGGGCCTGAGCCCCTTCCCCCCCCCCGGGGCCGCAGGGGGGGGGGGGGGGGGGGGCGCCGGGCAGGGGCCGCCGAGGGCCGCGAGGATTCTGGGAAGAGCGCGAGGGTCTGGCTGTGGGGGAGGGGAGGGCGTGAGCATTCTGGGAAGAGGGAATTCGGCCGGGCGGGCCGGGGGCTGGGGCGCCGCGGGAGCCGGGAACCCTGGGGTCCTGCGGGCGCGGGAGGGCTTGGATGTCGGGCTTGGGATTGGGAACCCGAAAGAGGGTCGCGGGGACCAGCTGAAGCAGAAATCCAGGGTCTAGGCTAGTGCGGGCGTGGGGGGCTAGGGGCCAGGGTGGCTGCATTCCCGCTGCTGCCTCCATGTCAGGGTCACCCTGGGCCGCTCTCCACACCTCTCAGTGAGGCAGTCTCCTTTCCTCCCTCCCCCGCTCCCTCCGCAGTGGGGCTCGCCGAGGTCCGGGTGCTCTCAGGCCTGGGCCTGGGTTGGCTCCAAGCACTGCTCGCCTTCCTCGGTCTCCCCGCTTTCATCTCCATGTCCGCCTTGTCATTAACCCTTTTCCTTCTACCCTGACCCACTGAGTTTTAATTTCTCGAGACAATCAAGGTACTAAGCTCTTACCTGTGCTCAGCAAACGCAGCAGGCCTCTTCAAAATAGCCAGGAAGCCCCCAGATTGGCAGAGGTCCCTGCTTCCACCTCCCCAAAGACTCTTAGAGATGGGGGAGGGGGAATTCTCATAGCCTAAGGAGTGCAGAGATGAAGAAATTAATTTGCTTCCTAAAATCTAACTCCTGTCTCTCTTATTGCTGTTTGGCAGGGTTCAGCCAGCTTCTGCTTCACTTTGCTTACTTCCCAGCTGCCTCCTCATGAGTCTTTGCCATGTCTCCTTGCACCACTGCCACCAGGCCCACCATGCCCATCCCACACGGCCACCCAAAACCCAGGCCCTCCCCAGGGACTCTCTTAAGGGTCTAAACATTGTGGGAAGTTCTAGCACTTAGCTCCTGTGGCCCTGCTCCCTCATCCTGGGGTCATATCACCCTTTTTGGAGTGACAGCTCTCTCTGTTTTAACAGGAGGCCACTCTGAACTCCTGTTCCTTTGCTCTGTCTCCTTGCAAACTGATTTTTAAAAGCATTCGACCAAACAGGTTTTCCAGGAGCAAGGGGCATCTCATTTATTCATCTTTCATTTGTTTAACAAAATTTATTGAGCACCTGTTATGTGTTAGGCATGGGATGTAGTAGTGACAGAAGAGAACAAAGGGAACAGAAAAAGGGGGACCAGGCTGGGAGTGATAATGGAAGGCTTAAGTGGGGAGTTTTGGGTTCATAGATGCAGATCATCAGGCCCAGTCACTGGATCCAACCCATCCTTTTACACCCAGGGAAACCTCTTAATCCCAGGAGTTTCTCCATCCCATTCTCATGGCCAGCAGGCTCTGTCTGAGCTTTCCTCATCACCCGTCTCCTGCCTGTCGCCACGCTTGGGTTTCACATGACTCCCAAGGTCATCTCCCTCTCTCAGAGGCCGAGGGAAGCCAGACACAGAACCTTGCTCTTCTGGTCTTAGCTCTGCCACTTCCAGCCTGTGACCTTGGAGAAATCTCCCTGGGCGTTGATTTCCTAATCTGTAAAATGGACAGCCTGATTCCCAGGTCTCTTCACAAGATTGTGGGGAGGACTGGGTAAGCTAATGAGGACACCACAGCAGGCACTGTGTCAGCTGCTGGGTGGTCCCCACACACTTGTGGCTTCTCTCTTTTCCATTTCCCTCTCAAGGTAGTTCATGCAGAAGCCCCTGATGGCTTTAAACTGCCCCCTTCCCCTACCTCTGGCATGACCTTCTTCCGCTTGGATAACGGGGAAAGTGCCCCAGTCCTTTTGAAGGGCCCCTGCCCCCTCGGGGAAATTGGCGTGGTTTCTTTTTCCTTCTTTTCTTTTTCTTTTCTTTCTTTCTTTTCTTTTCTTTTCTTTTTTTTTTTTTAACTCTTCAAGTGTTCCAGGTAGTCTCAGTTCTCTATGGGGCTCATAAGGAAAGTTTATTGGCCCCAATTAGCAGCCCCATTAAGGAGGAAAATTAGAGTCTTAATGAGCTTCCTCTGATTAGCAAAATAACAGGTTTCCCAGCCTCTGGGCATCAGAGGGTTGGGATGAGAGCCTCCTTCTCCTGTGGGTGTCAGATACCTCTCCAGCCCCCAATCTGGGTTCAAAGGGTTATGACTGATGAGCTTTTAATTACACTCTTAAATTCACCTACTTGCTTAGTTGTGATCTTAAGATCTGGAGCAGGAATCAGGCCTGCAGGGGGGTTGGGGGAGCAGGTGAGAACTGATGCCCAGAAAAATGGGGAGGTAGGAAACTGAAATTCACATAAGGAGGAATAAGGACTGTGGGATGGGCAGGTTGGGGAGTGGGGCTCGGAGAGTAAAGAAAAGGGAGAGATCAGCTCCCACTGTGTGCTCATTTCTCTCTTCTCCCCCAGGGTCCCCGGAATACTGGGCAGTCCTGAGCTCTGGGATGGAGCCTGAAGCAGCACTGTGGGGCCCAGATCTGCAGGGTCCTGAACAGAGCCCCAGCGATGCTCACAGAGGTGAGGGGCACAAGAAGGGACTGCAGTCCTGACAAGACAGTGGCCCCAGTTCAGGGAGGGACCCAGACTCTGGGGGAAACCCAGGGGAGGGAAGAGAGGCCTGACCCCGTGTTCTGAAAGGAGATGGGGGCTGGAGACTCCCTTTCTCTCTGTAGGTACCAAGAGTGGGAATGAAGAGGAGAGCCCCCACCAGGAAAGTTCTGGGGAAGAGATCATCTTGGGAGATCCAGCTCAGAGTCCAGAATTCAAGGACCCACCAGAGATGCCCCTGGAAAGACCCTCCCAGGATCCCTCTGTCCCCCAGAACCCCCAAACCCCACTGGGTCACCCCAACCCCTTGGACCACCAGACCCCTTTGGACTCCCCTGCCCCCGAGGTAGTCCCAACCCCATCTGACTGGACCAAGGCTTGTGAGGCCAGTTGGCAGTGGGGGACTCTGACCACATGGAACAGCCCGGCGGTGGTCCCAGCCAATGAGCCTAGCCTGCGGGAGCTGGTGCAAGGCCGCCCATCTGGGGCTGAGAAGCCCTACATCTGCAATGAGTGCGGCAAGAGCTTCAGCCAGTGGTCCAAGCTGCTGCGGCACCAGCGCATCCACACGGGCGAGCGGCCCAACACCTGCTCGGAGTGCGGCAAGAGCTTCACGCAGAGCTCGCACCTGGTGCAGCACCAGCGCACACACACCGGCGAGAAGCCCTACAAGTGCCCTGACTGTGGCAAGTGCTTCAGCTGGAGCTCCAACCTGGTGCAACACCAGCGCACGCACACGGGCGAGAAGCCCTACAAGTGCACCGAGTGCGAGAAGGCCTTCACCCAGAGCACCAACCTCATCAAGCACCAGCGCTCCCACACAGGCGAGAAGCCATACAAGTGCGGCGAGTGCCGGCGGGCTTTCTACCGCAGCTCGGACCTCATCCAACACCAGGCCACCCACACGGGTGAGAAGCCCTACAAGTGCCCCGAGTGCGGCAAGCGCTTCGGCCAGAACCACAACCTCCTAAAGCACCAGAAGATCCACGCTGGCGAGAAGCCCTACCGCTGCACCGAGTGCGGCAAGAGCTTCATCCAGAGTTCGGAGCTGACCCAGCACCAGCGCACGCACACCGGCGAGAAGCCCTACGAGTGCCTCGAGTGCGGCAAGAGCTTTGGCCACAGCTCCACCCTCATTAAGCACCAGCGGACTCACCTGCGCGAGGACCCCTTCAAGTGCCCGGTGTGCGGCAAGACCTTCACGCTGAGCGCCACGCTGCTGCGGCATCAGCGCACGCACACGGGGGAGCGGCCCTACAAGTGTCCTGAGTGCGGCAAGAGCTTCAGCGTCAGCTCCAACCTCATCAACCACCAGCGCATCCACCGCGGCGAGCGGCCCTACATCTGTGCCGACTGCGGCAAGAGCTTCATCATGAGCTCCACCCTCATCCGCCACCAGCGCATCCACACGGGTGAGAAGCCCTACAAGTGCTCTGACTGTGGCAAGAGCTTCATCCGCAGCTCCCACCTCATCCAGCACCGACGCACCCACACAGGCGAGAAGCCCTACAAGTGCCCCGAATGTGGCAAGAGCTTCAGCCAGAGCTCGAACCTCATCACTCATGTGCGCACCCACATGGATGAGAACCTCTTCGTGTGCTCCGACTGCGGGAAGGCCTTCCTGGAGGCGCACGAGCTGGAGCAGCATCGGGTGATCCACGAAAGAGGGAAGACCCCAGCTCGAAGAGCTCAGGGTGACAGCCTTCTGGGGCTTGGGGACCCCGCCCTGCTGACCCCACCCCCCGGAGCCAAACCACACAAGTGTCTCGTCTGCGGAAAAGGATTCAATGATGAGGGCATTTTCATGCAGCATCAGAGGATCCATATTGGAGAAAACCCCTACAAAAATTCAGATGGCCTCATCGCACACCCAGCCCCCAAACCTCCTCAGTTCAGACCCCCCAGGCTCCCTTTTGGAGGGAATTCCTATCCAGGTGCTGCAGAGGGCAGAGCTGACCCCCCAGGCCAGCCCTTTAAAACGCCTGAGGGGCAGGAGAGCTTTGGCCAAAGGCTGGGGCTGCTCTCCTCCAAGTCCTACATTTGTTCCCACTGTGGGGAAAGCTTTCTGGATCGTGCCGTGCTCCTCCAACATCAGCTCACTCATGGCAGTGAAAAGCCCTTTCTCTTTCCTGATTACAGGATTGGCCTAGGGGAGGGGGCAGGGCCCAGTCCCTTCCTAAGTGGAAAGCCTTTTAAATGCCCTGAATGCAAAAAAAGCTTTGGCCTCAGCTCTGAGCTACTGCTGCACCAGAAAGTCCATGCAGGTGGGAAACCCCAGAAGAGTCCCGAGCTGGGGAAGAGCTCTTCTGTCCTCCTTGAGCATCTCAGGAGCCCCCTGGGGCCCAGACCCTACAGCTGTTCAGATTGTGGGGCCTCCTTCCTGGATCGCCTGGCCCTCATCCGGCACCAGGAGACTCACACCCAAGAAAAGTCCCCCAAACCCGAGGACCCCCTTCCAGAGCCAGCCACCTTGTCCACAAGCCAGGAAGGTGAGGGAGAAGCCCCCACTCCCACAGGGAGTAACAGCCATGGGGATGGGGAAAACCCTAAAGCCCTCTTGGAGGAAAAGCCCTATTTATGTCCTGAGTGTGGAGACGGCTTCACGGAAGTCGCAGCCCTTCTCCTTCATAGGAGCTGCCACCCAGGGGTCTCCCTGTGAAATGGGTCTGGAGACCAGGGGCCTTTCTCTCCTGAGAGGAACACTGGATCTCCCCAAAAATTAGATGGGGAAAGGAGGAAAACCCTATCAGATTGTAGAGAAGTGGAGGATAAAGAACCCTGGGTAAAAATAATGCTTTTACATCAGTGATGAGAAACCCTATGAAATTCTTGGTGGGAACCACTTATAAGGCAGTAGAGAAAAACTGTTGGGTTAGAAACCCTATAAATATGTAGGAAAAAAAAAAGCCCTTTAAGTCTGTAGCAGAAAACCCCTATAAACCCTAGTGGATAAAAGCCCTATTAATTGTAGGAAGAGGTCTCAATATGTCTCTAGACACCCCTATAAAACTGTATTAAAATCCTTATAAAACTCTAAGGTCAGGGAAGTGCAGGGAATACAACAATGGCATTGACTTGGGAGGTGTGACCCTCAGAAGGTACAGAAGAACCTCCCATGAACTTGCTCCACAGTCTTCTCTCCCACTGGAGTATGGGAGGGAGCGTCTCTCCCGGAAGCCTTGGACAATTACACTGAGGAAAATGCTCAGCTGGGCAGTAGTGTGGGGTTTGGGTGGAACTGGGAAAGGAAAAGGACAAAGATAGGAGGAAAACAAATGATGAGGAGCCCGCAGACCCACAGAGGAGAAACGACCCAGGAACTAGGGAGAGAGAGCTCCTTGCACTGGGGCTTCCTCAGGGTGTGGGCCCAATCGTAGATGAACTGCATGTGTTAGAGGAAGAGGCCCATGGAATTCCTTATCAAAAGAACCAACAAATGGGAAAGAGAAAAAAAATGATGTCAAGCCTTTTTAAAGGCTGAAGTTTAGGGTGCATAAAAACTTTTAAGAATACTGGGAAACTACCACAAAAATTAGGGGGAAGAGTGGGGGATTTCTGTTAGAGTGCTTTGAGGGAAGCAAATCAAGGTGGATAAACTGTGTTCATATGGAACCTAGCGACTCCAGGCTGCCCAGGCCTCCCTGTTTGCGGGAGCTTGTTAAACTGCAAGTGCAAGCAGATCCCAGCTCAGGCCACAGGGTTCTCCCCAGCCCGGCAGGATGACCCCAGCCCAGCCCAGCTGGGGACTTCTCTGCTGAGGGGCCTCCAGGGGTGGGGGGTCCCTCCTGCCACATTCTCAGGTCTCACTGTCAGGAGGTTTCTCCTGAACTCTAACTGCCACCAGTCTTGCTGCAGTGGCCGCCAATTTCCTCAAATTCTGTCCTTGGTTGGAGAAGGAGAAACACTGCTAGTCAACCTCCAAAGAATAAAGCCCTTCAGAGACTCAAGGGCTGTGTGTGGTTAAATCCTCCCTAGACTTCTCAAGTCAGCGAAAGCCGTGTGTGTGTGTGCCCTATGGCATGAGTGCAGCAAGTCAACAGAATGGAGAGCTCTGATTAGCCAGCAACTTGCTTTTAAACCTCACTCTTTCATCTGAGTTGTTAGCAAGGCTGCTGGCAGGATGAGCCAGCCTGCACATAGTGGGGGTTGTCCAAACCCCCGCAGACTGGATCATGGGTCCCTGAAGAGTCTACGGAGGCTTAACCACCTTCCCCACCCTGGTACCTGGAGCCCTCTGAGTTTGTGATGATCCAGCCCAATCATGGTCTTGGAAAGGGACAGATTCCACCCACTTGGCACCTCTCCTCCTTTGCCAGAAACCTTCAGAGGGAAACGAAAGGATGAGAAACACACTCCCCGGCTAGGCTCATATGTCCTCACACACCACACACAGTTACTTTCATTAACCCAGCAAAACCTGCTAACGTGACTGGGTGTGTGTGTGGCAGGGGAAAGAGACTGTTGCCCTCTAAAATGGTTGAAGAGAGGAAATGGAAACATCTGTAACAAGAATCCCACCCCCTAACCCGGGAGACTCTTAAAGAAGGAGAGAACTCCATGCAGTACTGGGTCCAAAGGAAGTGCCCACTGACCCCACACTGGCACCAGTAATGCACTGTGGTTCTGGAGGAAGAGAACTGAGATGCTAGATGAAGTGGACTCTCAGGAATCACATCCCTGGAGAGGGTGACTCGGATTCCTACAAAGCTGTGGAAGAGACCTCTAATTCCATTACCTAAAAGTTCAGAAGGTGAAAGTCCAATCTACCCTGCCGCCAAAGGGATGACCCTCCAATTTAAAGGATCAAAAATCTATACTATTGTAGGAGGAAAAACCCAGGCCTGCTGGGGAGAAGGAAAATGCAGGCCTCATATGATTGTGGGAAGACATTTGTTATCATCTACATAAAGCCCCACCCCACCCAAGTGCCAGGTTGGAAAGCACTACTGAGAGGGGAGAAGGAGCCTGCCTGCTGAATCTCTACTGACGGAAGTGTCAACAAAGGGGGTCTCCCTACGAGACTGAGGAAGAAGAGACAATCCTCTAAGACAAAGCAGATTTTTTTTCCCTCTAAGATGGTAGCAGAAAGAAAGTTCAATTGTAGAGACAAACTGCTTGTAAAGTTAGAAGCAGATCCCCTCGGAAACAGGCCTGAGGAATGTGTCTCCAGAAAAGAATCCTAGGGAGCAGCCTCTGGAGCTCAGGGGCCATTCCGAGAGGAGGTGGTCAGTGTGGTCAAAGGCTGACTGTAGGCCTATTGAGGACTAGAGTGTAGCATACGTAGTAGGATGCTCGCATGTTGTAGGGATGGGTGAGGGCCAGGGGTCTCAGCTCCAGTACTGAATGGATGATGTGGACACGATCAGTCAGGGTCTGGGGTTTCATAGCAGGAAAGGAGCAGAGTCGGAGACCTCTGGGGTGTGAACTGTTCTCTCTTGCCCACCTCTCCAAACTCCTTTAACCAGATGCTTCCCTCCCAGAGCAGGCTACTTCTGGCAAGAACTAAGCAGGGAGCTGGCTTGGGGGAGGTGGCAGTGTCGAGTCCCTCTGACCAGCTCAGGCAATGGCCCAGGATTGTGGCACTTGCCCACCAAAACTGAGTCTAGAAGGCATAGTGTAGCCAAACCCTCTTGTCCAACTCCATGTAGGCCTGACTCTTCAGAAGTCCCCTGGTGGAGGAACCCAACAGACAGGGTCACAAAGCCATGATGAAAGCAGAGGAAAGAGCAGAAAGTCATCTGAGCTTAGGGTGAAACTTGAAACTGCTATGGATATGGAGGTCAGATGGGAACTCAAAAGAACTGGGCGTGAATCCTGAATGGTGGGGAAACTTGAAACCATCACAACCAAGAGGTGGGGTTCTATGACACTCGCCCCTGAGGTGAGCAGCTCTTAGACTCCTTTGCCCCCATTAGGGAAGTCCCACTCACCTGACTTGTCCCCCCTGGAGTGAGGAGAGGCCCCACTTTTGAGTGTTGTGTGTCAATAACAGTGTTGTGTCACCAGTGGTCATGTTGATTAGTTGAAGAGAATAAAGGGAATAAGATTTCCCAGGTGTTTTCTGTCTTCTCTTTCAAGCCTAGAGCAAGCTGAAAGCTCTTGTCCCCTCCTAGAGCCAGGGGCCACAAAAGCTCAGCCTAGCCTCAGGCTGCCCTGGCACCCTTTCCCCAGAGGCACTAAAATCTCTATCCAGTGCTTGCTAGTGGGAGCCTGAAGCTTTATAGAGTTTTACAATCCACACCCTGGCCGGGGGAGGGGGGGAATGTGCTAGCATGGTGGCAGAGCCAAGCAGCTTTTGTTGGTGCCTGACTTCAGCACCAGACTGCTGGGTGGCTGCCTGGTGACTCTGGCACTGGCTGGCTCAGGCCCAGCTGTGCAGCCCCAGGGAGGCCTCTCTGGCCACAACACCTGCACCCCCCCCCCCCCCCCCCCCCCCCCCCCCCCCCCCCCCGCCAGGCCGCCACAGGGACAGCTCCTAAGATCTAGTTCCAGAAGCAGGCAGCCACTTCCCTTGGTTCACCTGGGTCCTGGGCATGGCCCAGCCCTTCCTCTGTTCTGGAGCCTCCTAGACCCTTGAGGAGAGGTGGATGGAGACCTGGCTTGTCATCTCACTGTCAGGAGGTAGCCCATAAGCCCGCACTGTGTGGAGGGGGTGAGGCCTAGAGAAGGGCAGCCATTTGCCCAAGATCCACAGCAAGGCAGTGAGGGAAACCGGAATGGCCAGGAGCAGGCTCTGCAGCCAACCAAGACTCTCCTCCCCCATCGCCGGACCTGGGCCTAGCCAGGGTTCCACACTGTCCGGGCCAGGCAGGGCTGCTCTGATGAATCCTCAGCCAGGCTTGCCTCAGTGCTATCTCCTGGGCCGAGGCCTGGCCATGGTCCCTGAGTAGCTGCCTGAGGTCAACATTTGCTCTAACCTGTCACCTGCCTCTGCCCCAGTCTGTTGGGGGCCTCCTGCCCGAGTTAGGAAGCTGTCTCCCCACCTACCCTGTGTCTCTCCTTCCTCTTCCCCATCTGGAAAGCAAGGGGTGGGGCAGGGGGGAGGGAGGAGGGACTTGCCTTTCACATAGAGGTGAGTAATGAAGGCTATTCTATATTCCTTGTGTTCCTAGCCCTGGGGATACTGAGGTACATCAGAACTGGTCCTAGCACAGGAGGGGTCCTCAGTAAAGTGAGGGGACCACAGGGAAAGCACAGACACTAGAGCACAGTGATTGGTTTAGAGACTTGGCAGAAGGGGCTGTAGACCCAGACATGGTGGCTGCCACAGCAGAGGATCAGAAAACTGGCTGGAGGAAGTGATGTGAGGGATGAGGGTTGCAGGAACAGGAAATAGTACGTGTAGGGGCCAGGTGGTGGGAGATAGAGGGTGCATAACAGTTAGGTGTGGGGTTAGACCATAGAGGGGTAGGGACTGAGGGAAGGTAGAGAGCAGAGACCAGAGTCTGGAGCTTCTTGTTTGAGGAACTTGGGGATAGGGCACCACTGGGGGATTTTTAAAGAGAGTGACATGACCTTACACCCTCTCTCACAAATGGTGGTGACTTGCCAGGTCTGGAACTCAGGAAGGGAAACTGGGCTGGATAAGGAGTTGAGTCTTAGCAGCTTAGCTGTAGCCACAGCCATGGATAAACAACACTCAGGGAGAGTGGTAGGGTAGAAAGGAGAGGTGTGGAGGAAGACAGTGTGTATGAGGAAAACCTAGGAGAGTGTAGCACCACAGGGCCCAAGGGAAGTTTTAGAGAGTAATCAATGTCAAATGCTCCACTGGACCCTGTGGCCAATCACAGACAGTAGCCCTCGTTCTGACTAACACAGGCAACTTCACCACTGAGGCCAACATCTCATTCCCAGGCGGCCAGCTGAGGTCAGGGCTGGTCCAGAAGTTTTGGTCTGCCTTTCCCAGAGGCCCAGGGTATCACAGTCACTGAGGCCACTGGGGCTAGTAAGGAGTCAAACATCCTGGGTGGAGGGGCCTGGCCAGCCCCTCAGGCAGATCCTCCCAGCACTGGACACGCTCATTGCAGACCAACGTTTATGGCGAGTTTACTGTTCTTCCTGCAGCATCAGTGCTTGCTCCTCCCACTGAAATTCTGTGATCCTTATCCCAGCCTCTTGGGCTTGAGCTTGAGAAAGTGGTTTGATGCCTAGTTTATTAGGTTCGAGGACACACAAGATGTTTTTAGCCCCTCTGGATATGGAGAACGGCCTAGGGGAGATGATGTGTAGTTACTTGCATCTACTTAAGGAGCCTACGTGGAGGTGATTCCTGGGAAAGAGGATAGCATCACAGAAGATTGGCTGACCTCCACGCGCTCCCAGGCGGAGAGTTCCTCTCAGAGCCCGGCTGCGTCTCTATGATGCAATATGTTGCGTTTTCCCCACCCTGGTCTCCGCTGCCCGCACACCGCGCACATTTCCTCGGCGGCCCTATGCCATCCCCCGCCGCGCCCCGTGCCTCGGCGAGCGTCCCCATGGCCACGAGCCCTGCGCCGGAAATCACTGTTGCCCGCGTCGCGGTCTCCGGTCCGACCTGGTCCAGCCGCTGCGGCCCCGCCGAAACCCTGGGGGCCAACTGGGGCCCGAGGGCAGACAAGGCTGCGAGCCCCCGCGAAGGCGTGACCGCTGACAAGCCCGCTGCTGCTACCGTGGCCATGGCGCCAACTCTAGCTCCGGCACCAACCCCGGTCAGCACCGGCCCTAGCGCGAGTTCCAGTACAGCCTCGAAGGCGGCTCCGTCGGAGGACCAGACGGCGCGCTGAACCAGCAAGCGCCACTTGACTCGGCGCAAAGTTCCCGAAGACACGGCCCTAGGCGCAAGTTGCAATGAAGGAAGTCACCAGTTCAAGTGTCCCAATCTATCCGCCTGAGGGGAAGGGGCGGGTAAAGCCGTCGGGGAGGGATGGCCCTCAGATTGGCCCAGGCCCGCCTATGGCCAGCACAACCGGGGACCGGCTCCCTCCTCGGAGGACCTTGTCGCCGGGTGCCAATAAGGGACTACATTTTCCCAAAATCCTCCCAGGATCCCATTGGCCAACGACTGCGGTGGGCGTGGCGAACGCACGAGGGAGGGGCCGGCCGGGCTGCAGTTCCGGTGAACTTCAGCCCTTCCCCGTGGGAGCAAGAAGGCTGGGCTGGCGGCAGAAGACTGACCACGGACCTTTCTCCCTGCAGACACGCTCCTCCTGGGAGCTCAGTCCAGGATCCCAGACGGCATCTGGGTCTAAGTGTAACTCGGGGTTGGGGGTAGGCAGGAGCGGGGTCTCATCTGTGCAGGCCAGCCAGGGCAGCGGCCAGAACAGGTGTAGCAGCTAAAATCCGGCAGCATGTTTAGGGCAGGAAGCCCGGCTACTCAGACCATAAGCTGAAAGTTGGACGTTTATTTCTTTATTCGTAACAACAGCCTATACAAGTAATTTCTAGAGCAGAGGCTGTGGGTCAGAATGGACCCTTGGACCTGTCAGCAGCTCCACCTTCCAGGCCCCTGCGTGCTGTCCTCACAGCCCATGGAGTTTGTTTGGGCAGGCAACAAAGGAAGCATGTGGGTACAGGCTCAGTCACAGGATATTAAATGACGCTCTACCTGGAATGATCGGAAGTTGGCCCAGCGGCTAGTCTGTCCCTTCCCCTCCTGGGAAGTTCCACCTCCACTGCAGTTAAGGCCACTAGGATGAAAGCAGGGTCAGGGCTGGGGACCCAGTGGAGCCTTGGGAAGCATGTGGTGAGGGTAAGTGGGCTTGGGAGATTGGGAGGGGCCTGATTAGAACAGAAACTGACGATGTTGGTTCAGCACTCCCAAGATGAGGGCAAGGTGACTGCAGCAACCACAGAGCTTCCCAAAGGAAGAGGAGAGTGCCCCCCCCCCCCCCATACCCCCTTCAGCTGTGAGCACAAGAGGCAGACAAAAGAGCCCAGGGAACTGCACAGGAGGGAAGCCTTGCCCAGGCCTGGGGGACAACGGGGTAAAGAAAGTCTCCCTGGGCCCCAGGGGCCAGTCTCAGAGCAAGGGGCTGGAGACTTGGCCCACCCCTGGTCCTCACTTGAGGGTGTCTAAGCAGGTAGTGAGCCTCCTCTTGCATGGAAGGTCACAGCTGGGGAATCTCCCCCTTAGGGCTGGGATAAGCCCACAGAGACAGTTGGAGAAGGGTTAGGGCCAGCTTTCAAGAAGCTCAATTGAGTGCTCTGGGTCCCTCAGGCCTCTCACAGCAGACTTTTCCCGCAGGGT
The DNA here is from genome assembly GCF_021613505.1 of Equus quagga. Taxonomy (NCBI): domain Eukaryota; kingdom Metazoa; phylum Chordata; class Mammalia; order Perissodactyla; family Equidae; genus Equus; species Equus quagga. Next base: position 22,718,988 of record NC_060273.1, on the reverse strand, counting down.
GGGTGCCCCCTAGGCTACAGCTCTGACCTTGGGGAAAAGGTGGAACTGAGTTTAGCTGATCCCAAACCCACTAGCATGCTCCGGGGCCCCCAAACCAGGTGGGGAGGGGCTGGGCCCACAGGGACTGGAATGGAGGGTGGGGGCCACTCGATGCGGGGGGTGGGGGGTGCAGGCTGGGGGCACAGCCCCCAGGGTCCATGGTGTTCCAAAGTCCTGAGCTACAGGTTCAGCTGATGTAGACACGGTGGAAGTCGTGGGCACCAAAGGCCGCGTTGCACTTGGGGCACTTCCTCTGGCGGGCCTCATAGCGGCCCCGCACGCACTCGAAGCAGAAAACGTGGAAGCACTTGGTAAGGACTGCATCCTTCTTGCGGGTGTTACAGCAGGGGCAGGTCAACCGCGCCTGGGCCAGGTAAAGGCATCAGCTTGGGAACAGTTGTGATGGTGCCCACACCCGAGGCTGACAGCAGGAGGTGGTCCAGGCTAAGTCTACCACACAGCAAACTGCAACTAACTCTCATCATAACCCTGGGAGGCGGGGATGAACACTCTCCAAAGGAAAAAACTGACGCTCAGAGGCCGAGGTCTCCAAACTAGAAAGTAGCAGTCTGGACTCTTTAACCTGGGCAGTGATGGCCAGTGGTCACGTGTCCCCTTTCAAGGCCAATGACCTACAGGCTCAGCCTGGGCTCCTCTGCCCTGGGGCTTCATCTCCAGCCTCTTCGGCCAAATCCTAATCCTGGTTTAGGCCAACTGTCTACCTTCTCAGTGCAACTGGAAATCTGCTGTCTCTACCCTCAACTGGGCTGAACCCTTGTGCTGCCCAAAGATCCTGCCATGGGTCCCTGGATTGCCTCCTCTCAACAGAGGTTTTACAAATCTCCTTTCCTATCCTGAAACCTGCCATCTGCCACCAGGTCTAAACTCCAACTCCAGATAGGAATTCCCTCAACTCAGCATTCCCCAACACTCCTCCTCTGCCCTGCTTGAAATCCCAGCCCGGCTTGCTGCCTCAGCAGTGCCCCCACCAGCATCACCTCTTTCCTAGCTCTCAGAACCCTACCCATCAGCATGTGACAGGCTCCAAAGTCTGTCTCTTCTCAAGAAACCCTTCCCTTCTCCGCCAAGGCTGCCTCTGCTCCTTCAAGCCCAAAATGCTTCAAAAGGTTTCTATTCACTGACACACCCTCCATCCTCTCCTCACTCCAGTGCAGGTGGTCTGACCTCCACCTCCACCCTTGCCCAAGAACCATTCCCACCCAGACTGCCAAATCCAAGGGGCATCTCTCATCACTTGCTTCATTTGGCTTCTTGGCAGCTCTGACTCAGCTCACCCTCACCTCCTTGAAACTCTTCCCTCATCAACTCCCTCTACATCACTCTCCTTCCTCCCAAACCACAGGCTTCTCCTCCATCATTTAAGCTCTGAGGTTTCTAAGGGAGAAAAATAACCCCTGTCCTTCCTCATGCCACAGACCCTCTGTGGGGGACCAGTTATATGTGGCTTCCACCTCTGCTGACACCGCCCGGCCCCCCAAATCCCTGTTCTGCAGACCAGCCCTTTTGCTTTGAGTGCCTTCCCAGACAGCCTCCCAAGAGGTCCCATAGGCACCTCGTTCTCAACATCCTTGAACACTGTCCTCCACAGTCCTCCTAAGTGCTACTTGTTATCCAGCCAGTTTCTCAAATCAGGAACTCAGGGGTTCTCCTAAGTATCTCCCTCTCCCTCACTCCATGCATTCAATCTATCCCTGAGGCCAACTGCTTCTGCCTCCTATCCATCTCCAGAACCCATCGACTTGTCTCTGATACCATAGGCTAGATCACTATCAGTTTTTGCCTCAGTGACTACAATAGTTTAATGCATTTCCCTCCCTCTAGTCTTTAGCTCCTCTAGCCCAAATCCAACAGGAAATCAGACCATGTCACTCTCTGGTTTAAAACCCTTTGATGTCTCCATGCTGCCTAAAGGATAAGCCAAGCATCTCAAGCTGGCTTACCACACCCTTCGGGAGCAACACTGCCCAACGCCCCCAGGCTTCCCACTTACCACAAAACCCACGTTCTGACCTCCAGCACGCCTCTCTCAGCTAGGGGCCTCCACCTCTGCCTTTCCCTTTGCTGGAACCCTCTTGTCCTCATTCCTCATAGCCAACCCTGACTCATTCTTCAGGTTTTTCTCGGATAATATTCTTTGCAGGAAGCCTGTTGACCCCCAGGGCTGGTTTCAGGGCCTCCCATGAATTCCCACAGCCCTTCTGGCCTCTGCCATCACATTGTTCATCACTCAGACAGGAGAATTACTTGGCTGCCTCTTCCAACGGACTGTTAGTTTCAAGAGATCTGAGACCAGGTCTAGTTCCTAGCCCTCTCATACCTAGCCAGGCACTCTGCCTAACATGCAGTATGTGTGCAATACTCGGTCAATTGTCTGATTCTCCACAATAGATTCCATCCACTTTTTGCTATCCTAACTTATTTCTAGGGTCCCCAAACTACCCACTATAGCTCTCATCAACCCCCCATCTAAGATTCCTAGGTTGACATAGTACAACTCAGCCCCACAGCCCCACCTTGTACTCCTTGATCTCCTCCTGGAGGATTTCGTCAGCATCTGCGTAAACCTCCACCTTCCTCTGCTTCTCCAGCTTGCGACGCAGCCGTGAGATGTCCTCCTGGGGCAGGAGAGAGGCTAGGCTAAGTGCAACGGTCTTCATCCTGAACCACCCACTCCTAGGCCACATCAGTGACCCTGGACCACACTGCCTCCCCTCCCCCAGCCACCCCCAAGCACACCTGAGCCCTCTTGAGGTTGAAGCTCTCTTTCTCACGAGCAGCCCGGCTCTCTGCCAGGCAAGGCTGGATCTCTCGCAGCCGTGTCTGCACATGCTCCAGCTGTACCTTCAGGTCTTCGGCCAGCTGGGCAGCTTCCACAGCCTGAAGTGGTCAGGACAGGGAGGGGTAACATTCACCTGAGCCTTGGGAGTGAGGCATGTGGAGCCACAGATGCTTGTGTCAAACGTTCCAGTGATTCTTGCTCTTGGGATCAAGTCCAATATCTTCACTGGAGCTAACCCCGCCTCCTGCCCTCTCAAACCTCACCAGCGCCTACTCTCCCTCATTCCCGACACTTTCAGTTCCTCACCTGCATATGCTTTCTCCTCTCTGAGGCTTCACAGGGCTCTTCTTTCTGCTCCTGTCAACTTCCCAACACACATGTACATTTTCCCTGCAACTTTCTCAGCTCAAATGCCACCTCCTGAGGGAGATTCTCCTGGTTTTCTTTCCCAGCACCTTGGTTTCCTTCATAAGACTTACTGTGATCTCTAATAACAATTATTTTATCTGTGGGGTTATTGGCATGCTATGTGCCCCTCAATACTGGAAGTTCCCACTCCTAGTAGGACCCTTCTGTTCCTACGGTCTACCCAGCCCGCAGTGCAGAGCCTAGTATATAGGCTAGTATATAGCAAGGGCATGAATAATACTGCTTAAATGAATGAATGAACTGGAGAAGAAAAAACCCAGTAGGACAAAGAAGATAAAAATCAACGTTAATCTCAAGCTTTTACCATGAGCTAAACATTTCTTAGGTTTAATACAACTACATAACAGGGCCTACCACTCACATTTACAGCTAATCAATGCAGTGGTCCTGAAGTCAAGGAGACCCAGGCCCAAATCCCAGTTCCACTCTTTCTTGAGCAAGTCAGTTGACCTCCTTGAGCCTCAGTTTATTCACTTATGAAAGGCAGGTAACAATAAAAACCATCATGGGGCTGGCCCCATGGCCGAGGGGTTAAGTTCGCGCGCTCCGCTGCAGGCGGCCCAGTGTTTCGTTGGTTCGAATCTTGGGCGTGGACATGGCACTGCTCATCAGACCACGCTGAGGCAGCGTCTCACATGCCACAACTAGAAGGACCCACAACGAAGAATATACAACTATGTACCGGGGGGCTTTGGGGAGAAAAAGGAAAAAATAAAAACAAAACAAAACAAAAAAACCATCATAAGATTATTGTGAGACTAAAGCGTGACCAAGAACAGGAAGTCCTCAGTATAGGGTCTGGAATATAGTAAGTGTTTGAGAGATGAGCTGGGCTCCGAGAGGAGAAAGAGCCAGGCTTCAGCTGTAAGCTGGCATCCTACGTTGCTTTCCCCTCCAGCCCAGCCTCACCTTCCTCTTGTTGAGCTCCAGGGCCTGGCTGCGCAGTGTCAGCTCCTTCTCCACACCTCCGAGGCTGCCCTGCAAGGCCCGCTCTTTTTCCTCCAGCTTCTGCACAGTCAGCAGCTGGGCATCCACCTGAGGGATGGGATGGAGTGGGGTGGGATACTTAGTGGTGGGGAGCCTCTGCTTCACCAGCTTCACCCTATAGGCCCAGGACAGCCATACCTGGGACTTGAGGCCAAGAACCTGCTCGCCCAGCTCATCCTTCTCCTCCCGCAGTAGCTTGTGAATCTGGTTGGCTTTGATCCGCTCTGACATCAGTTTAAAGTTGGCATCATCCTTTTCCCGCAACTGCTGTAGCAGCCGCCCATTCTGCTCCTGCATGTCCTCAAAAGCCTGACCTGTCACATCCATCTCCGACAGCAGAGCCTCTTCCTCCTGCAGGAAATGCGCAGGAACAAGATGGAAAGTGGCAGATGGCCAGGATGCCCGCTGGAAAACATGGCTGAGCAAAGAATGACAGAGTGGACCTGGGCCATCTGCTAGAAGCACCCACAGGGGGTTAACAGAATACCAACAATCAAGGGGACCACGACGGGGTTGCACCTGCTTGGTGGCACCCAACTTGCGCTGCAGATGTTCTATCTGCTCCTCTGCCTGCCGAATGCGCCGCAGGGCATCCTCATCCGCAATCTTCTTGCTCTCCCTTCGATCCCTCTCCTCCAATTCCCGGATGCGGCTCCGTAGTTCATCCACCTATGGCCACCAGAAGGAAGGAGTCCTCTTGTCATTGCTTCCTGCTGACATAGGGTTCTGGTTTGGTCAGAACCCTCTGGGGCAGCCTCTCTGCATGCCCCACAGGCCCTACCTGCCCTCACCTCAGCCTTGGCCTTACGTTCGGCTGCCATGAGCTGCACCTTATCCCGCTGCTCCTTGGGCGCTGACTTGTACATGTCCAGCAGCAGCTTCATCTCCTTCTGGCTTTCCTGGGCCTTCCTGGGGGAGGCACAGGAGGAAGGCTTGGTGAGTAGGGCTGGAGGCCACATGGCAGGGGTGGGAAGGAGACAGGAATAGGGCCTCACTTGAGCTCTGCTCGGAGACCTTTGAGAAGTTCTGACTCCTTCCTCTTGGCCTCCTCCACCTTGGCCTTCTCCCGATCAGCCCTTGAGAGAGCTGAGGCTACAGATGGGGGTCCCAGGCCAGGCCCTTCCCGCTCTCGAAGCTCCCGCTTGGGCCTGGCCTCTGGTTCTCGGCCCCGGGAGGAGGGGCCTTGGGACCCAGGGGTTACAGCCTGGGGATCTTCCTCAGAGGGGACCAGCTCCTCCTTTTTCACTGAGGTGGTAGTGGTGGCACTGCCAGGCACTGACATCATCTCCTTTCTGCCATCAGGGGCACCAACGGGGCCTGGCCCACACTCTTCTTTCCCTGGGGCTGGGGCACTGAGGCCAGAGTCCTCTGGGTGGCCCAGGTTGGGGATGGAGTGGGTAGAACCACTGGCCTGGGCCCGGAGCTGCAAAAATGGAGAGAGAACAAGGATGAAGTGAGACAGTACTCAGTGGGGTCTACTCAAGGCTTTTCCCAGGCAGCCCCCTTCTCACCTTGCCAATCTCAGCCTGTACTTCCCGCAGCTTCCGCTTATATCGTTGTGCATCCCCCTTTAGCTGGTGGTTGTGGTTTTGGAGGCTGCTGATCAGGTGGCGCATCTCACGGTTGATGGGCCCTGGGGGAGGGTCAGGAACTAAGGTTGAACTGGCCCCTGGGTTAGGGGCCCTGCTCCTCAGTGGGGGAGGAGGTGGAACTAAAGCCATCATGCCCATTATGGAGAAGAGGAAAACTGAAGCCTTCTATACAGTGTGATTTCCTCAAAGCAAATAAAGTAAACTTGAAAGAAATTAACCCAAAAGTAACTTGACACTGCCTATGTATTTCTGCTAATGTAGTTTTTTAATATTCCCAACTTTCCTTCCAAGAAACATATAACTAACATTCACAGAAACGTTAGTCCGCTTCTTTAAGATTTTTAAACAAATGTCACCTTCTCAGTTACATTTCCCTGAGTTCCTTATCCAAAATTGCAACACCCTTTCTCCTAATACTTCTTATCTTCCTTCCCTGCTTTATTTTTCTTGGTATATTTGTTGCTCTCTAACATACACGTTCTACTTTTTTCTTCTTTGATGTCTGTCTACCCCAACTACAACACTACTCCACAAGAGCAGAGATTCTTTGACTTTTGTTCACTGGTATAATCTCAAAGCCAAGAACAGAGCCTGGCTGATAGGTGGTATTCAACAAATCTCCATATTATGAAAGAATATCTCAAGGAGACAACATAAGGCCAGAGAACCAGAGATGGGGCCAACAGCTCATGTTCTGGCTGAGCCTGCTCCATCAGCCACCTCAGCTGGCTGTGATCCTCACTACGCCTTTGAGCCAGGTCCTGTGGTCCCTGTTTTCCACAGGGAGATGAAGCTCTGCGAAAGGAAGGGGCTTAACCTAGTGCGTCTGGATAAAGCCCCACACCAGGGCCCAGCAATTCCAGATAAGGCCCCACCTCCACCCTGTCCTCACTACATACCCGCCTGCTCGTTGGCCGCCAGGTTCTGTTCAAACTCGATGCGTAGCATCTCGTATTCCTTGCGTACCTGGGCCAACGTGTCCTCCAGCTGGATAACCTCTGTGCGCAGTTTCTTCTGCAGGCCCAGCTCATCACTCTGTGGATTAAGGTGTTAAAAACCTGCACAACCCCTCAACCTCCTGGCAAGCCCTCCACCTCAAGCCTCAGTGGCTTAGGAAGAATTTATTCCCTAGGGACCCCTGGCAGGCACACAGAGCCTCTGACACCCTTGACCCAGAAATTCCTTGACCCTAAGGGTCTGGCCCTTACCCATGTTCCATGGCCATACCTCCATGTGCTCAATGTGTCTCAGGTGGGAGTTCTTGGTGGCCAGCAGCAGCCCCCGGGCCTCGTCCAGCTGGGTCTTCACTTGCAGAGACTCGTTGTAGAGCAGTGAGAATTGGGCCTGCAGCATTCGGTACTCCCCTGTCTCACGTACCACCTCCTCAGGAAGGCTCCGCAAGGCCACCTAGGGGCAGGGATGCCCAAAAGTGATCAGGAAGAGGACTCAGGGCTCAGTCCCTCCCTTGCAGGCTCAGGCCCTCCCAACCCCAAACACAGCCCACCTTGAGGCGTTCATTGGTCCGCACAGCCCCCTGAAGTTCGGCCTGTAGCTTCTCTAGCTCTGCCATGCGGCTGTTGGCCAATTCCTGGTTTTCCTCCAACTCTGCATTCAGCATCTCAAACTGTGGATTGAGAAGGGCTATAAGAGGCAGGGCCAAAGCAGGAGGTCCGGTTCCCTCACATCCCCACCAAGATCCCCTAGACAGGGCAATGATGGATTCTGAAGCCCCAGGGACAAGCCAGACCCAACCACTCTGCTAATGGCTCCCAGGGAAGTGGGAGAAAATTCAACACTGCATAGTCAGTGCTGGGAATCAAGGCTTGTAACTGACAGGGAGTTAGGGCAGCATTCCTGGAAGCCCTGAAGAGCAAGCTGAAGTAAAGGGAAACAGGGCACAGTGACCTCCACAGCACCAAGAAAATGTGCAATGATCAACAGGTGAGAGGGCAAAGGCAGGAGGAGGCATGAGAGTGATTAACCGTACCTTCTCAGCAAGGCCGTTCCTTAGCCACCCCGCTGAGAATGCCAATGAACTCCAACATACTTCCATTTATCTATTTTCTATGCTTTTTCTTTGTGGTACTTACAACCAACTGATATACTTACTTCTTGTCAGTTCCCCCAACTAGAACCTAAGTTCTATGAATGCTTTGATTTTTGTCTATTTTTTTCTCTAACACGCCTGCTTCCCGGCACAGTGCCTAGCACTTAGTGATCAGCAATTACTTACTGAATAACATGACTGCATGAAACAAAGAGCAGTGTGAAAGACAGGGAAGGACATCAGAGACTATAGTTGAATGTCCTTAATTCTAAGGGAAATTTCAAGGGTGGGATAGACTAAAGGTTATGGGAGGGATTAGGAAGAATGAAGCCGACTCACCTTCTGCATGCTGAGTGTGATCTGGCCCCCCTGGAAGCCAGAGGAGCTCCCAGACACATAGTAGCCAGAGTTGAGCTGTGGAGAGAAGAGAGACAGACAGGTGGGAGTGGAGTGGAGAAGTAAGGACCCCAGGTACCAGCCCTGTCTCCGGCTGACCTAGCACCAGAGTCCCACCTGCTCCAAAGCCTCTGCCAGGTGTTTATTGAGCTTTTGCTCACGCTTGCGCAGCTTCTCAATGTCCCACTGCAGGTCCTCTACTGTTGTCTCCATCTCCAGCACCTTGGTCTCTGCTGATGTTACTTTATCCTGGAGCTCAGAGTACTGGGAACAATGAAGGGGGCAGACGCTTAGATGAGGGGACTTGGCTCCTTGAGATCCTCGGGTACCCATCTAACCCAAATCCTGCCCTGGTTCTAATCCCATCTCCAAAAGCCCAACTCCCACCTCCAAAGAGATGCGATGGTGCTTCTCCTGTAGCTGGGTGGCCAAGTCCTGTAGCCGCCGGTTCTCACGGCCCAGTTCCCGGGTGCGTGCCCGAGCCACCTCACCGGGGGGCTCACTGTCCCCTGAGAAGTCAGGGCTCAGTTAAGAGCGAAGTCCAGGGCAATGGGGCAAAGTACTAACTCATTCTGGAGTCTGCTATGTGCCCAGTGTGATCCACCAGCTGTCTTGCCAATTTCTCATGACAAAGCCAGGAGTCTTTATCCCCACTGTACAAAGGAGGAAACCAGCTCAGAGAGGAGAGCCATCTGCTCAGAATGCCCAGGCCAGAGTGACAGAACTAAGGCTGGGAGAAGCTGTCTGACTGCAAAGGGTGCACACTTGCTGCTATCCCTTGTGATCAGCAACTGCCACCAAGATTTGTGTAAAGTGCTCCAAAGAGGTTTCTAGCCAGAAAACAGTGGCCCCACCAGCACCAGCTCCTCCAAGCCATATCCTAGAGATCAACTCCAGGATTCAAAGCCAGAGCCCCTATCTACAACCTGACCCTTCCCCTGAGAAGATGCTGATTTAGTCTTTAGGGAATTCTGGCTGCTTTTGGGCTAGGAGCATTGAAGACGGGATATCATAAAACTGCAAATGGGGATGGACACCTCTAGGGTAGGGGCACAAAGAACTAACCTCGGCTGTATGCTCGCTGACAGAGTTCCTCCACCCGGCGCTGTAGGCAGTCTGAGGCCTCTACGACACGGGACACGGCTGCTTTGGAGAACTCCATACGGCCCTGCAGCTGCAGCTCCACCTCCTCACTACTGCTGGCACCCAGTGCCACCACAAAAGCCAAGGCTGGCTCACTGAGAGGGGGCCGCAGCTGCATTAGCAGAGGCTCTGGGAGGGATGGACAGACTCTCATAAGGAGAAAAGCAGCAGTTACCACCACTCTGTAACAAGTTCCAGGCCGAGTCCTTTAACACCCTATGGCTCACTGAATCACACAACCAACGCCTTTAGTACAGTTATCCCCATCTTGAAAGTGAAACAACTGAGGTTCAGGGAGGTAAAGCAATTTCCTCAAGGCCAGAGAACTCCCAAATCACTTCCTCAGGGAAGCCTTCTCTGCCTTTCCAATCCAAATGAGAAACACACACATGTGCACACACACTAATTCCCATTTAGGGACCCCTATACTTTTTTTTTTTGAGGAAGATTAGCCCTGAGCTAACATCTGCTGCCAATCCTCCTCTTTTTGCTGAGGAAGACTGGCCCTGAGCTAACATCGTGCCCATCTTCCTCTACTTTATATGTGGGATGCCTACCACAGCATGGCTTGCCGAGCAGTGCCACGTCCGCACCCGGGATCCGAACTGGTGAACCCCGGGCCGCCAAAGTGGAACATGCGCACTTAACTGCTGAGCCACCAGGCCAGCCCCCGGGGCCCCTGTACTTTTAAGGTAAGGCTTATAATTACTTCCTCCCTGATGGCAGTAGTAGTATTTCTTGTTGCTTATTTTTGTCTCTTCCAAGTCTAGAATAGTGCAAAATACATGGTCAACACTCAATAACAGTATTTTTTTGAACTAAGTGCCAAATCATGAACTGCACTATGAACCAAGTCACTCAGATTCCAAAGCCTGTGTTCTTACCTACTGCACTTTGCCACCCAAACAGGAAATCAATTGTGTGTGTGTGAGCGGGGAGGTGGGGAATTCAGGAGCCTAATATCAAAGTCCCCTCCTCTCCAGGACCTTTCCCAGAACTTAATTAAGCTCCCCAGACCCTAGGGCTCTGGCCCTACCCCTCAGCTCCGACGTCCCTGGCTCTGTGAGAGGGGTCTCATCACGTGTTGGCCCCTCCTGGGTCCCAGGTGCCTCTGTCCCTGAAGACAGCTCCCCTTGGCTCTCATGGTGTCGGAGAAGGGCTTCCACAGTTTCATCCAACTGAAGGGAGAAAGCACCAAAAATGTTATGAATCCCTCAGGTGCTTCCCAGCATGACACTCCTTTCCCAACAATGGAGTCTGAGCATTGGCAGCTGGATAAGGCCAGGTCTTGGAAAGCAGAAGGGCATCCACCTGGGCCCAGTAGCGATTGACAATGAGGAGGGTGGCATCATCTGTGGCCTGACGCTTCTCCAGCTTCTCAATTCGTTCTCGGAGTTCATCTTCACAAGCCTGTCGCTGTTCCAATCGCTCTGCTAGTTTCTTGTTCTTGAACTGCAGCACCTTCAGGTCCATCTCCTCCTACCAAGGAAACAAAGCCAATGAGAGGATCGAGTAGGGCCCAAGAAGCCAACCACAGAGAGACAGAGAAAAGCAAATGGAATGGATGGGAGCGGGGAGTATCCCCAGACTGCTAACAGGATTTAAAGAGGCTCAGACACCCACAGAGAAAGCGTCTTGGTTGTGAGAAGGGTCACGTTCTGCTTCTGCCTCTTTCTAACTCTGAAGTCTTTGACAAGTCACACGCCCTCGGGGAACCTGTTTTCCTATCTGTAAAGGGAAGGCAGACATCGTGTCCTTGGTTTCCTTCAACAGAGTGTTCTGTAAAGGGGACCCTGCTAAGCTTGGAAGACTGGGAGTAAGTTTCCGGACTACTTGGGCGGAGAACAGAAATTGGGACTCTGGCAAGTTGTGACGCCTGGGGCAGGAGCCCACGAACCGTGGAAGAGATGCCCCCAAGACGAATGGGCTCTATAAGCGTGGTTGTGGTCTTCTCCTCACGGCTCAGCTTCTTCTCTGGGGGCCCCGAGCCCCCGTCACCGGCGGCGCGTTTGTTGCCCGGCCCAGACATGGCCGCGGCGGCGAAGAGCGGCTCAGGGTCTCCCGAGGGACGTCAGGCAGGCAGAGGCGGCACTTCTGTCACATGCAGAAAACAGAGCGCTGAGATGTGGAAGCAGCTGGTGCTCTGCAGCCCCGAGACTGCCCCGCACACAAATGCTGGATCCCGCCCCCGTTAACCCACCGCCCCCTCTCTGGGGCCTCACCTGCAGAAGGATCAGCCTCGCCCCGCCATCTTGGACTTCACTGGACGTCACCGGCTTCCCCAACAAAGAGCGCAGGCGCCAGAGGCAGTGCCGGAAGTGGCGAAACTTCTCCATTTCCGGTTTCTATTGGTCGCTCTTTGTCCCGCCTGTCGCGTCCCGTTTGGTTTGTTCCGGAACACCTCCTCTATCTCTCGGTGATTGGCCCGTAAACAGTTCCCATGGTAACTGATACTACATTTCTACTCCCTAGCCCTGACGGCATCGTCTGCCTCCTATTAGCCATTTTGAAGAAAGGGCAGCAGGGCGGGGCTTGCAACTTATTACGCATGCTCACTCTTTTCACTGATTGGCTAGGGCCTTATACTTTCAACCTTCCTCCACGAGCTTCCTTAGCAACGGTCACCGTTGAGACGGGAAAGACGCCTCTCGCGGATTGGCTTGTCCTCGGCCTCCCTGCAGCGTAGATTGGCTGAAGCGTCGCTACAGGGCCAGGCCCCGGCAGTCGCTGCTCTAGAACCGGCTGTACGAGAACGGAGGCGGGATCGCGGGAGGAGCGACGAGATGATCCGCCAGAAGTCCAGCTAATTCCTGGGACTCAGAATGCAGTCAGAGCTGGAAGAGCCCTCCGAAGTGCGGCGGGAACCCGACAAGGACCTCAGCTCAGTGGATGAATCGGCTACGCGGATGGGAACAATTGTGCGGACCGAGTCAGGGACTGCGGCCTCGCTGGAAGCGGATCATGATCCTGCAGCCAACTTGTTCCCGGTGAGGGCGGGACAGAGTGGTCCGCTCATGAATGTTTGTAAAAGGGCTCCCCTCAGGGCGTCACCAGTCGTTATGTTTACTAACGTTCGAGACGTTTTCCTGGCTGCCTTCGTGAAGAGGCAGGGGTGTGTGACCCCGATTGTCAATATGTTCATGAGTAGTACATAGGTCCTGCTGAAGCCCGGCCCGCCAGTCTTGCTCATACATGGTCCTTAAGATGAGAAGGCAAGTTAGCACGTTCTCAGGGCCGCTGGAGATTCGCGACGGGCCATGGACTAGGGGCCAGGGACAACAAAGCTCTGCCTTCCCCAATCAGCTTTCTCTCCACAGCCGCCACTGCCCCAACCCCGGATCTGCATGTGGTGAGTGTGAAGAACTCTGGGGGAAAGTTACACTTCACACTTGCATTATTCCTTTAGTGCCTCCCCAACAGTCCTGTCAGACAGCCAGGGCATCCCCATTTTACAGATAAGACCAAGGCAGAGAGATGCAATTAGCCAAGGGACTAGAAGCCAGCTCTCCTGCCTCCCCACTCCAAAGAGGGAGTGTGGGAAGAAGGGAGCCAAAGACTGAGGATGTAAATGGAATATCATAGCCACTATGGAGCATTGTACAACTACAGACACTGAGGCCCACAGGGGGAACTTGCCCAAGGTCATACAGCAAGGGAGTGGCAAGGCAGAGACAAGAAAATTTTCCTAACCCTAAGCTTAATAAATGAAGAGGATCATGAGTTCATTTAGGCCATACCCCTTATTTAAAGATGGAGAAAGTGAGACCCAGAGAGGGAAGTGGCACAATTGCCTAAGGTTACACAGCAAGTTAGCGGAAGGGCCAAACCTCAAACTCAGGTCTCCTGGTTCCCAGCCCAATGCTTGGTCATAAGACTAATGTATAATGACCACCAACACCTTTTTTCCTCTTTTCCTGTGATAGGAAGTACCTGGACATCCATTCCATGAACAGGCTGGAGAAGACGGCCAATGTTGAGGAGATGAGGGAGTATGGGCGGGGGGAGAGCTCATGGGAAGGCTGAGTGTGGGTGGGAAGGCATGAGGAATGTTTGGCTCCAAAGCATGTGGTGCACTAGTGTGAGGTGCTGAAGTGAGGCTCCTGTTGTCACTCACTCCCTCCCTCTCTCCTCCTCAAGTGTGCTGGCCCAATTATTGAGGCTAGGGGCTCCTGAGCAGAGCCTGCGGGATGCCATCACCCTGGACCTCTTCTCCCATGCACTTATTTTCTGCCGCCAGCAGGGCTTCTCACTGGAGCAGACATCAACAGCTTGTGCCCTGCTCCAAGATCTTCACAAGGCCTGTGTTGGTGAGACAAGGCGGCTACCAGAGGATTTAAGCCCAGGGGAGAGCAGGCTGGGATGGCACAAATGACCATGGGAAGCAGAAGTAGAGAGATTACCACCGGGAATCTTTGTTCTGTCATTACTAGCACTATTATCACACACAAGTTATTTCTCCTTTGAAATCCTCCATTTACTTATCTATAAAATAAGAATACAGCACTAACTTTATGAGACTATTCTGAGAAATATATAATATAGGTAAACATACGCACAGCGCTCAATAAAATAGTTCCCCGCTTTCTTCTCGGAACTGATCTTCAGAATGTTTAACAAGAGCTGAAATTACGTACTGTTGGTTTATTGTATGTCATTTCCACTAAAATATAAGCTTCATAAGGGCAGGACCATGTCTGTCTTGTTCAGTGCCTAGAACAGTACATAATGGGTACTCAATATTTTTCAAGTGAATTAACAAATTGAGCCAGGACTTAAATCTAGGTGTGTCCACTTCTAAGGCTCATGCTCAATAAGTAGCTGTTGAGTGAGTGAATGACTGATTATCAAGGAGGGGACTCACTGTCACATCTTGCTTCCCCTCCCAGCAACCCCCTTGGGCAACGTGGAGGAATGTTACCGCTACTTTACCAGTGTTCTTTTCTGCCATGGAGTCAGGGTCAGTTCCCCTGGAACAGGAACTTCACTCTCCCCCAAAGTCTAGCCCAATCTCCTGCCCTCTCTTACACTCATCACCGTCATCTTCCTCTGAAGGCCACAGTGGGCTCTCCCTGCTCCTGGATTGCCGGGCACTCAGAGAAAAGGCCAGGGCTTCAGGAGGCGGTCAGTCCTCTAACTCCCAATCATTCCCACAGCGGCCTCCCTTCAGTATCGACCTCTTTAAGGAGGAACAGCTGCTGGCCCTGGTAGATTATGTGGTCAACACCTACTTTCGCCACTTCAAGCTCTACAAATATGTCTTTACACCCCAGGTACTGGGCCATGGGCTACAAAAGGCTACCCCACATCTTCCCCTTTCCCTCAGTGCAGATGCCCTCCTCTCAGTCCCCCTCTTCCTCTTCCCAGGTACGGCTGGATCTATCTTTGACTTACTTGGGGCTAGAGCCACCCAAGCTCCAGCCAGAGGATGAGATGGGTAAGGGAGAAGGCTGGGGCTGGGGCTGGGGCTGGGGCTGGGGCTGGGGCCGGGGCCAAGGCCAAAGCCTCTTCCTGCTTCTGGCTTGCAGAGAAAGAAGGTGGTGAGGAAGTGGAGGAGCAGGCAGTCACCCCACAGGAGGAAGAACCCAAAACAGTGTTCCAGGAAGAGCCAAGTGAGGACCTGAAGGGGTTAGGGTCCCCTGTGACTTTGGGCAGGTGTAAAATGAAGGGTTTAGACCACATCGAGACTTCACACTTTTTGTTTTAGTCATGGTGTCCTTTCTCCACATGATTACTTATGCAGAAGTCCAAGATGACAAACATAAAAGCACAGCCACTGGGGTGAGGCAGGAGTTCCAGAAAAGGATGATTATAAAAGCAATGACAATAATAACCAGCACATACTTAGCAATACTATTGCCAGGCCCTGCTTTAAGCATTTTACATATACTAACCCATTTAATCTTCCTTCAATCCTAGGTGCTAGATGCTATCATTATCTACATTTTACACAGGAGGACACTGAGGCACGGAAAGGTTAAATCACCTGCCTAAGGTCCCACAGCTACTAAGTAGCAATCTAGAAATTCCAGCCCACCCCTCTTCTCAAAGAAGGGCTGGCAGACATTTCCTGAATTGAAGCAACATTGCCACCTGTGTAGCCCCCAAGGGCACCTTGACAGTTATGTTTGCCCAGTTAGGGACAATCCCTCAGGTCCAGCACCTCTCCTGACCTGTCCCTTCTTCCCTGCCCCTGCAGGCCAGGTCTCCGCCCTCCGAGCCTACATCAAAACCCAGCTGAACAAGGAGTTGGGACAGCTCCAAAAGCTGGTGGAGGAACGGCTCAAGGCCAGCGAGGAAAGGCTCAGCAGCAAGCTGACCACACTGGAGCAGCCTTTCCAGCTACCTGCAAGCAAAGGCAAGAACAAGACCAAGTGATCCCCAGTGTTTTCCCCAATAAAGGCCTGGGCCAGAGTGGCCCCATCCCCGCCCCACCCATCCTGAGCACCTTCTGGGATTCCCTGCTGAAGCCAGACACCAGACACAGGGCATTGGCTCTCCCTGGCATGTAGCAGATTTTATTGCATATACAGCACAGGCAGCCCTGACAAGGCCAGGCGTGGCATTCTGAGTGGCTCCTTTCCACCTCAACTCTGACTGAAAAGCCCTGGCCAGCGGGGGGAGGTGTACAGGACTGGTCCATATGGTAGTATGATCAGTGATGGGCCTGGCTGGGGAGGGGGGCCTGAGGCCAGAGCCTAGAGAGACTAGAATGATAAAAATCCTGCTCCTGCAGAGTCTTGCTTTCTGGGATCCTCCAGGGCTGAGATGCTAGCCCAGCATGAGCGTGGCCTCATCCTCGGTGATAGTAGCAGAGTCCCCCTCCTCTTCAGGGCCCACGATGGGAAAAGACCCAGGCGGCTGGTGCTGGAAGAGGGCTGCTCGGTTCTGCTGCTCACCCTTCTTCACCCAGTGCCCATAGAGCCGGAAGGCACAGCTGTCAATGAGACGCCGCACTGGCCGCAGTGCGTAAGGGTCCCTCAACAGTGCACTTTTGGTCAGCAGCCGTACACGCTGGGTGCTTAAGGCCACTCGTCCAGCAGCCAGCACTGTCCACACTGCCACCTGGGAAGGGGGGCAGTATGAGCTCCAGTGGAGCATCCACTACAGGAAAAAGATCATGAAACAGAGGAGCGGGCCCAGACCCTGATGCTGTCAGGCTTACCCGGAACCGCTGGCGGGGGGTGAGGTTCCAGGGTTGGCTGCCTTCACAACGCTCAAAGAAGGGGTGCTGGAGGGCTTGCTCAGCTGTCAGACGCTCCTCAGGATCCACCTGCAGCAGCCTCGAGATCTAGGGCAAACCCCAGATTGTGAGGGGCAGCCCTTGGGCCTCCCTCCTTGTCTGCTCATGGCCCCAGCTCACCAGGTCTTTGACGGTGTCTGAACGGTCGTCCCACTCGGGTGAACTAAACTGGTACTGGCCCTCCATGATCATGCGTAACATCAGGATCTGGCGTCGGTGCCAGAATGGTGGTGAGCCCGCCAGGAGTGTGAACAAGATCACCCCACAGGCCCAGCTGGGAAAGAGACCAGAGTCAGGCAGGACTAGGAAATGGGCAAATGCATTGAAGGACAGCACACAAAGGAGGAGGGCATGGGGAGACCAGAAACTCACAGGTCGACCTCCTTGCCGTAGCCTGGGTGAGTTTCATCCATGGAGCATTTAAGGATCTCTGGTGCTAGATACCCTGGGGTCCCACACAACTCTGGGGAGAGAGGGCTGAGATTGATGGGATGCCACCAGCCCCCTTGAGGACCCTTAACACCAGACCCCTGCTAGAGCCTCAACACTGCCAGGGCCACAAGGGTTCCCTTTCTGCTCCTTCCTGCCCTTGGCTGAGTCTCAGTACCAGCCCCTAGCCCTGCTGAACAACTCAAATACCCACCAAGGCTCCTGGTGGCCTTCCTGGGGAAACCTGATTTTTGGATTGACTTCAAGAGCCTACCCAACTGTTATCATTTGCCTTCTCCAACCCTCCAGCCAAGCCAACCTACCCACTCCTCACACAACTTGTTAACAACATTTTCACATACATAACACACATGGAAGACAAAAACATAAATCTTTTCTGCATTCCTTTCTGCCCAAAATCTATTCCTCCTCCTATAATCTCTACTCTGGTCAGTGGAACCGCCACTCAAACCAAGAGGAATGAGTGGGAATATGGGATTTCTTAAAGCACATACTAAGTCCCTTGTTTAAAACCATTTCCTGGCTCCCGATTGTGGCCTCAGGATCAAGTCTAGATTCCTACAGCACAGAGCCCTCCATGACTTGATCCAAGCCTCTATTTTTAGTTTCTTCTGCCACTTCAGGCACCGATTCTTCCATCCCAGCAGTTCCCAAACAACTGTGTTCCATGGCACACTTCCCCAGGCGATCTTAACATGCCTGAATTGAAAATGACTCTTGGGAAATTCATTCCTACAGCAAGTTATTTATTGAATGCCTACTGTGTACTAGACACAGTGGTGAATTAGATGTGCCCTTACCAAGCTCACTTGTCTACCAGAAAGCAAACGAGAAATTAAATAGAGTAAGACACGTGTCATAAAGGGAGTAAATAACAAAAAGCAGGGGATCTAATGTGACTTGGAGCTTTAAAGTGAAACTTGAATTACCTAAGCCATGGGAAAGGGTGGAGTGGGCAGAGGCAAAGATGATTCCAGAATGGGGAAAAGTGTATGTGGAAGCCCAAAGGGAAACAAAGCACAGCATCCACAAGAGGTGTAAGTCCACAGGTTGAGAGCATGAGTTCTGGAGTCAGAATGCCCAGCTACATGACCTTGGGCAAGTCACCCCACCTCTTTAAGCCCATCTATAAAATGGACACAGAAATACTATCTATCTCAAAGAGCTGTTGAAAGGATCTGAGAGAAATAAGCCATGTAAAGACTCAGTGTGATGGCTAGCTCATAGTAAGTGCCTAGTAAATGTTAGCTATTAGTAAATACAAAGTAGCATATTAAAGGCTCTGAGGAGTCTGACAGTTGAACTTTGTTTAGTTTTCAGTTTGCACTAGAAATATTTCTGCCATGACAAAGGTATTAACATTGGGTGAGCCTGAGTCCCAGGACACCAGGTGAGAAGTGCTGTCTAGCCACATCAGGCTCCTCGTAGCACGTAAGTCCTCTCTGTGGTCCTCTCTCTGCCAGACCCCAAACATGCAGCTGAGCCCTGCTATCCCCCCGCTCCCTCTTTTTCCTCCTGGGACAAGCCCAATTCCCAAGGCCCTGGAGCCCCCTCCTCTGTGGATTCCCCTGGTTAAATCAGGTGCTCGCTCCTTTCTCCTGGCTTCCCCAGCATGGCTCTTTGCCTGCTGTGTGTCACTAACTGCTCGTTTGTCTGTCGCCATCCTCTCCAGGTCAGGAAGCCTACTCTAAATTGCACACAAGGCTTTGTACCCAGAGGGTACTTGGCAAGTGCTCACTGACTTCTCCCCTTTCCATGGTACCTGGGACTCAGTTCTCAGACAGAGCCAACCAGCCTCAGGCCTGTGTCTCCTTCCCTCCCAAGCCTCTTAGGGCACCAAGTCCCCTCACCTCGAAGCTTCTCGCCAGGTTCCAAGTGGCAGGAGAACCCAAAATCTGAAAGTCGGATCTGCATATTGTCATCTAGGAGAATATTCTCAGGCTTCAGGTCTCGGTGCACAATGTTGTTGGCATGGAGAAAGCGCACTGCTTCCAGCAGAGACCTCATGATGGACCTGGGGGAGGCGCAGTCTTCTCTGCTTCTCCCTGCCCAGCCCCACTCCCTACTCACCCCAGGGCTGCAGGCTCAGCCATTACCTGGTTTCCTTTTCTGAGAGGGCCACCTTCTCTGTGAGATAGTCAAACAGCTCTCCCTTCCGCATCCTAAGGGATAGGAGGGGTTGGGAGGTAGGTGCACCTCACAGTAGGGGCTGAGAAAATAAGCCAGTGCTCGCAGAAAATACCATGGAAGAGGCCAGTAAAGAGAGATTCCTCTGTAGACAAACTAAAGGGTCTCAAGACAGAGCACTCCAAGAGTGAACTGGATGCCAGAGGCAGTTTTGCCCAGTGGACTGGCTCAGTAGTTGAAATATCTGCATTGTACCATGAGGGGGGCTAGTTTAGCAAGAATAAGTGCCTTCTTACAGGAGGTCCTTGTTTTCTGAGAATAACTACTCAAAAAAGCCCTTTTTAAGTGAATCTACTTAGACTATGGGCCAAAATTTCGCAGTTAATAGTGGCCAAAAAAGTTGCATAGGACTTTATTTTGAATTTTGCTTATTTTATCTTGCCTTTAAAAAGTGAGGTTATGATTGCAACTCTGAGTCAATCCTTGAAATAACACGTTGTTTTAGGGAGTATGATTGTTCTGCAAAGTTGTGTGATGGTGTAACAGACACTCCCTCCCTCCTCTCTGACTTTTGCAGAGGGTCATTTCTGTATTCACTTTGTGAATTTTTTCCAAGGACCTCTCTTAAATATTCAGTATTTGACCCATTCTCCTTTGAAGTTCCTTTGCAACTGGTTTGTATTCTATTGTATAACATATGGCATTCAGGTTCACACTGGCCAGAAAAAAAATTGATGGGCAGAGACAGACACCCATGTATAGGGTGTTCAACAATGGGAGACTGGTGAGTGAAAATCTGTTATAAGTGGTCAGCTTGTGGATGAACACTCCCTCTTAAACAGCCTTTTCTTCCCTGTTAAACTTATAACCATAGGGAACTGGGACAATGACCCCTTGGGTCACGAAAACCCTTTGTATTTGGCTGGTCACTATTACTCTTGAAGAACTTGTCTCAATCAGGGCACCTAGTGAGAGGGGTCAGAGCCATGGGCTAGCAGGCAGGCCCTAGCTGGAGCAGAGGAAGGTGTGAGCAAGGTGGTCTTCAGCCCACTGTGGTGTAAGGCTGGGGCCATGCAGGGAGGTGAGGAGGAGTCTTCTCAGATCGGGGCAGGGTGATACTCACAGGTCAAACACCAGGAACATGAAGCTAGAAGACTCATAGGAATCGATGAGAGTGACTGGGGAAAGAGGCAGAAAGACAGAGATGGAAAAGAGCAGATGCATATTAAAGGGGCTTTCCACCCTAAGACAGCAGTGGGCTGTTACTGGGAAGGAAGGAAAACCAAAGGAGGCGGTAAGTTACTGCCTCCTACCAAAGGCTGACCACACTTTGAGGTGGAGCAGAGCCAGGAGGAAGGGAGCAGAGTCGCAGAGGCAGTGTTGGGGGAAATGGGCTGTGGGCAGGGCCAGCAGGAGGTGGCTGTCAGCTAAAAGGAGCAGGGAATGCAGCCTCACTGATGTGGGGGTGGCCGGCGACCTGACGAAGGATGTGCGTCTCTCGCCGCGTGGCTTCTCGCACCTCCTCCAGCTGCTCAGGACTCAGTCGCTCAGCTGTCACCTCCATGATCTTCACTGCAAACTCATGGCCAGTAGCTCGATGAACACAACGGCGGACCACAGAGCTCACTCCTCTGCCAGAGTTAGAAAACACATGAGTCAGGGCCTCCTGCTCTCTCATTTCTATGCAGAGTGGAGCCTCAGGATCCTTATACCCACTGTGCCAGGCCCATCTGGACAATGAGGCAACCTTCCAAGGAGCTTACCCTGGCCTACAGTAGCTTCACAGTAACCTCAGCAAGCAACCTGGGTATCTAGCAAGGTGCAACACAAAGCTCACAGGGAAGGCAGGGAGGGGTGAGGATTCAAATCCAGTTTCTGCCACCTCCTCCATAGATAAGCCTAGCCATGACTATCTATGTGGGAAACCCAGGTCTTTGGACTCAAAGTCCAAATTCTTTCTACTGATACACCCCAGTACATTGTTCTCTGACCACCCCTTAAATGTTAAGACTTCCCCAGGATCCCACCCTTGGCCCTGTTCTCAGGCTATATATACTCTCCCTCAGTAATCTTATCCACCTCCATAACTTCAAACTTCATGCTCAGATGTCTCTCTTAAGTGTCAGGCCAACATGTCTTACTGAAAATCATTTCCTGAGGTTCCTAGAGACATCTCACATTCATCATGACCACTGAACATCTCTTCTTCCCCTGAAACTAGCTCCGCAATCTATATTCTCAACCTCAATTAATGGCAATGCCATTCAATCAGACTCCCAAACTAGAAACCTTGGTACCATTTTTGGTTTCTCCCTCTCCTTCACAATCCACCACATCCTACCAGTCCAGTCCATTCTTTATACCTCTCAAATGTGTTTCCTACTACTCCACTCCCACAACCACAATAGCCTCCTCACTGATCTCCCTGCTGCCAATCTCAGTCACTGCAACCCATCCACTACACTGCTTCTAGAATTAGCTTCTTCAAACAGTGCCCATCATGTCATTCACTGCTTAAAAACTTCCAGCTTAAATTCTCTACTAAGTTCTAAGTGCTCCCTCATTCCTCAGTAGGTCCCCTAGAGCAAATGTCTACTTTTAAATAACACCTAATACTTTCAACCTTACAGTTAACTGGAATGCACTCAAAATTTTTGTTTTCTTTCCATACTGCATCCCTATTACCTACAGGATAAAAATCAAATCTCAATTTCTTCACCTATCATTCAAGGCCTTCACCAAATGGTCTTTTTTCAGCCTCATCTCTGGCTATAACCCTGCTATTCAATTTTTGTTTCAGTGACACACAACTTATCACCAAATTCCAGAATGTGCCAAGCTCTTTTAAAGCTTCAGGCCTAGGGGCCAGCCCTGTGGGTGAGTGGTTAAGTTCGTGTGCTCTGCTTCATGGCCCAGGGTTTCCCCGGTTCGAATCCTGGGCGTGGACATGGCACTGCTCATCAAGCCATGCTGAGGTGGCATCCCACATGCCACAACTAGAAGGACCCACGACTAAAAATATGCAACTGTGTACCGGGGGTCTTTGAGGAGAAAAAGGAAAAATTAAAAAAAAAAATCTTTAAAGCTTCAGGCCTTGACACAAGAAACTGGTACTCTGGGAAAAATAATTTAGTGGGAGCGTGCAGGTAATGTACTGTGCAGGAAAAACACAGACGAGCGAGACAAGGGAAGATGCTACCACAGTAATCACAGAATGAGATAAGGACCCTACCCTCTGATCTGCCTTCTCCAAAACTGGCCTTTCTGTGGCCCTCGGCAGTGGAACCACTGTTCTTCCGTAAGGGTTCTTAGGGTCCCTGGTGAATCCTCCCTTATCTAGTCCCGAAATCCCACAGCATCTCAGGACTTGGATCTCAGCTCTCTCCACTTCCCAATACTCTCTCTCCCTGTGACCTCCATCCAGGCCCAGGGGTTGTAAATGCCAACTATGTGCAAATGACTCCTGTTACACTGTCTCAGGCGTTGATTTCTCTCCAGAATTCCTGATTCCAACTGCCTTTTTGACATCTCCATGTGATATCTAAAAGGAGTCTGAACAAATCTAATGGTCACACCCCTGACTGCTTTCCCAGCCTTAGCAGATTTGTTGCAGCAGACCGTGCCAACCTTCCAGAAGCACATTCTTCTTGTGTTTTTCTTTCTAATTCACAGATGGCAGCTCCTTAGTCTCCATGGCTGTCTCTTCCTTCTCTAACACCTTAATGGTGACATGCCCCAGGGCCTGAGTCTAGGCCCCTTTCACTTCTCTGTCTATATTCTCTCCCTAACTATCTATATGCCACTGCTGCTCAAATTTATAGCTCTAGCCCAGCTCTCTCCCTTGAGTTCCAGACTCTTATACCCACTTGACAGCTCCAGTTGGGTACCTCAAACTTAACATCTCCAAAATGGAATTCTTGACTTGCTTGCTGCCTGCCCCGCGCCCCCCATCCCCAACCTGATCCTCCCTCAGTCTTCTTCTTTTCAGTAAAGGCTACTCAAGCACTCAAATCCAAACATCAGAACTTAATCTTGTTTTCCTTCCTTTCCCTCATGGTCCATATCCAAACCTTCAGAAAACTGTATCAAGTCTCCCTTCAAACTATCATCTAAATCGATCCAGTTCTCTCTCTCTCTACCACCACCACTCTAAACCATCAACATCTCTAACCTGAATGAATTAGGCCTCTGTGCTTCCATTCTTGCCCCTCTCAAAATCCATTCTTTACACAAGAGTCGACTGATCTTTTTTTAAATGTAGTAACACACCCGTATTGAGCACTTACCATGTGCCAGGAAGTGTTCTAAGAGAATCATATTAACTCTTTCCATCCTCACAGCAACCTACAAGGTAGGATCTATTTTTATTCCCAATTTACAACGGAGAAACTGATGCACAGAAAGGTTAAGTTCCTAGCCCACAAATCAGAAATGTAAATCAGATCATGTTACTACCCTGTTTAAGACCACCAGTTTCACTAGAATACAACTTAAATTCCTTATCACGGCCTAAGCCTCTACATACTCTAACCTCTATTTACATCTCCAACTTCATTTCCTCCACCTCTTCCCACCCTTACACATTCAAGCCACTATGATCCTCTAGCTATGGCTGGAATAGGTCGTTTCCTGCCTTACGCCTTTGCTCTTGCTGTTCCCTCTGCCCCTAATATATCCTTCCTCAGCTCCTGACCTGTTCATTCTCATCCTTCAAGTCTCAGTTCCATTAATTACTCTTGTTCCATCACCTATTTTCTCCCTAGCACTTGTGTTGAGCTTTACCTTGTTTACATGTTTATCGTCTGTTTCTACCACTAAAATACAAACTTCAGGAAAACAGAAACCTTGTGGGTCTTGTACCCCCGGTGCCTAGCACAGTGCACCCAGCACACTGTACCTTTGACGAGTAAATGTATCTGCCACTGCCTGGACAGCTGAGGCATTCCTTCTATTCTCCCTATGCTGAACTTCTTACTCATCCTTCAAGACTCAAATACCACCTCTTCTGGGAAGCTATGATTTTCTGAGCCCCTATAGCACTTTTTACACAGCCCGATACTTTTTTGAATGTTCATGCGTTTCTTTTAGTCACTTCACTTGGAGAACCTCCAAGGCAATAAACATCTTTTCTACCCTCTACGTGTTTAGCTTTGTGTCTGGCACACGTGTAGGTGCTTCAACGATGTTTGCTGAACACGTAAGTGAATAAATCTGTGTAAAAATGGGGATGACCCAGAATAAGAGTCTAGTCATCAATGTTCCTCCACTAACCACCGACCCTTCCCATTTAGAACTATCCAGCTCTCAGATGGAACTGTGTATCCTGGCTAGGACCCGACCTCTCTGGATCTCCGTTTCCCTGGCAGTGGCCTCACCTGCCAATGACGTCCTTAGGGTCATACTTCTGGTAAAACTCCTTGGCTGCGGCCCAGTCAGGCAACTCATCTTCCGGCCCCACGTCCAGCGTCATCCTGAAGGAGGTGGGGGCCTGTGTGGAGGAGACGGAGGGCAGTGAGGGCAGGGAAGCCCACGGGCTCTGAAAGGACGCACATCGCGGCTCGCGGAGGCGCAGTCCTTGCGGTTGGGGCGCCAGGATCCTGGGGGATGGGGATGGGGTGGGGGAAGGACTGGGACTAAGGAGACTCGGCGAAAGGGCCTGGGGGGCGGGAGGGTGGCAGGGAAGGGGACGGGGCGGGGGGGGGGGGGGGGGGGGAAGCGTGAGGGAAGAAGGGAAGAGGCACACGGGCAGGCGGCTGTTGCTGCGCAGGCGCACTTGGGCGGACCCTGGGACGGGGCGCGGGGTCTAGCGGAGGCTCACCCGTCGGGGCGGAGAGAGAAGCCAGGGTCGACGCGAGGCCGTTCGGTCGCGGGTTTCGCCTCTAGTCCCTTACCTTATTCTCGCGCGGCGCCGGCAACGACCTCAGGCCCCGCCCCCATCCTGTCTGCCAATGGCTGGCGCCGCCTGAAGACTGGGTTTCAAAAACTCTTCGGATTGGAAATTGGTACTCCAATAAGAAGCCGAGAGTCTCGAAGTTGGAACGGGCATTGGAGCTCCGAGTTACCCGAGTCTGCGACGCTAAGGCGGAGCTCCAGATGCGGCCAGTCAGCACACGGCACCTGCTAGGGACAGCAGAGGGCGGAGCTTGTTGACTAGTGTGGTTGGGGGGCCTGGGACGGGACCCGGAAGTTGTTTATCGGGAAGCGTGATCGCTGGGTGGCGGAGACGCGGGACTCCCTGCTCTTCTGATTCCCGGGTTTGGGCACGGCCCCTCAGTCTCCTCCCAGCATCCCAATCTGAATTCGGCTTTTAATATGAGCAGCCTGGTCCAAAGCACCTGCCTTGAGGGGCAGACTCCAGCCCTTAAAACGTTCGGAACACGCAGCTTGACCCACTAGGCGGGACAGTTAGTGCGGACTTAGACGAGCCATGGCCCGTCAGCCAGAAGAGGCTTCCTTGTCCTGTGGCTTGCCCCGACTCCTCTTGAATACCCGCCAAGCCCTAGTGCTCACCATCTGGGGTAAGCATACATTTTCCCAGTCTTCTGCTATCTCCTCCCAAAGGCCTTGGGGAGTATCACCCTCCGTTCTAAGTCTACCAGTTGTAAGATTCTATCAGGAGCGACTTACTTCATAAGCCTTTTCAGTGCACAGTTCGACCCTGGCATTCATTTACTCATTCAACAAACACTTGTTGAGTGTCTAAGCGCAAGACTAACAACAATAGGGGAAAAAAAAAGTCCCTAGCCTTGTAGAGATTATGTTCCCGCGAAAGAGGTACAGAATGAATTCATTTAATCTTCTAACAACTATCTTAGAAATGTCACTTTGAGATAACCATATAAGAGAAAGACGAATCCAAGTAACTTTAACTGAGTCCTTTGACTTTATACCATCAACCTAAAGACAAAATAATCACAAAGAAATCTTGAACTTGTTTGGTAGGATAATGGGATAGTTATTCTGAAATTGGGTAAGTGAATAAACATATTGATGTAGTTGGCAGCCAAGGTTTTTTGTGGGAATATGGAATTTGGAATAGGGAAAGGAGAGAAAGAACCTTATGACTGATTGAAATTGGAGGTATCATTTTAAAAATTGCATTTAAAATAGATAAGATTAGGTATTTTCTAGCAATAACCTCCCAGTAGAATGAGCACAACTAGTGTCTAGATACTGATTTCAAAGTAATAGTCCCCAATAAAAGGAACCAGGGCTCCTTGGGAGAAATGGCCAATTCCCAGCTGGAGCAGAGGAAGTACAAGGTGAGCCTAGAATAAATTTGTGCCAGAAAGTAAGTGAAGAAAGATGAGGACTTATCAGGACACAAAAACCAGTTTGAAGGGGTTTCCACGGGTCAAAATTAGGGAGACCGAGAGAGCCATGAGGGAACCTTCTGATGTGCTAGAAATGTTCTATTCACTCAGGTGGTGATTATACGAGTGTGTTTAAGTAAAAACATTCACCAAGCTGCACACGTATGATCTGTGCACTTTACTGTATTATACCTCAAAACATTTTATGAAGGATAATGACAGTAATGGATATAACAAATTGAACTAAAAAACAATCTGAGACCATACTAACAGCAAAAATTGTAAATAAATTGGAGAAAAAGACCTTCTTCAGAGTAGAATGCCAACTAATAAAAGTAGAAAGAATGATAAAGGCAAAACATCAGTATTTTGTAAGCCACATAACAACTGACTTGGGTAAAAGAGGCCTTAAAATTACTGGTGAAAATTTGCTGGGCAACAGGATATTAATTACAGATTACTTTTTAATGACAAAGGAAAAAGGTATCTTTACTTTGCAGAAATCTGATAGACACTACCTTAACCAAGTTGCCGATGTTACCATCACCACTAAGAGGGCAAATTGAGATCATATGCCTTTTGATGTGACATACTGAGGACACACAACTTATGCAGTATTTCTGCCAAAAATGCATAACCTGAATCCAATCATAAGAACCCAAACTATGAACTGGCCTCGCCTCAAAAATGTCCTGCAAGACAGGGCCAGCCCTGGTGGCCTAGTGGTTAAGTTCGGCACTCCGCTTCAGCAGCCCAGGTTCAGTTCCCAGGTGCAGACCTATACCACTCGTCAGTGGCCATGCTGTGGTGGCAGCTCACAAACAAAAAGAGGAAGATTGGCGACAGATGTTAGCACAGGGAGAATCTTCCTCAGCAAAAAAGAGGAAGATTGGTAACACATGTTAGCTCAGGTTGACTCTTCCTTGGGGCAGGGGGCGGGGAGTCATGAGAGACAAAAAAGAAAGGATGAAGACAAACTGAAAATTGAAGGAGACTAAGCAGATACAACAACTAAATGCAATGAGTGTTCTCACACTGGACCCTAAAGCAGAAAAGAAATTGCTATAAAAGACATTATTAGGACAACTAGCAAATTTGAATATGGCCTATATATTAGAGGATAATATGGTATTGATGTTAACTTCTCAGAATTGTATAATTGTAGTGTAGTTATGTGAGAATATCATTGTTCTTAGGAGATAGATCATGAAGTATTTAGGGATGAAGGGCCTTAAACTTACCTTAAATGGTTCAGCAATAACAATATGTATATTTAGAAAGATATAAAGTAAATGTGGTGAAATGTTAAAAATTTTAAAATGTTAAAAATTCTAAATCTAGGTGAAGAGTATACATGAGTTCATTGTACTATTCTTTTATTGTTCTGTAGGTTTGAAATTTTTTCAAAATAGTTAAAAATAGCAAGACCTCATTTAGTCAGTTTCTCTTCTAGTATAGAAACTGAAGCTGATTAATCAAATATTAGCTTTTTTTTAAGGTTTCCGTAAAAATCTCTCTACTGTGTGTTATCCTGATGCTCTGGCAGCACCTCACACCAATTAAATCAGCATCTTTAGGGGTAAAGTCCAGGCAGAAGTACTTTTTAGGGCTGCCCAAGTGGTTCCGTTGTGAAGCCAAGGTTGAGAACCAGTGCCCTATGTATGGCTTCTACCCATTGTTGTAATTCTAACCTCTGGGACCAAGAATGGGTTCTCTTCACTTTTTCTTCCTGGAGCACTTTGGAACACTGAAGAAAACCATTATGTGCCTCTCCTTCCCCTTTAATCTTCTCTCTTCAGTGTGCAACAACTCTAATTCCTCTAGGTGTTCTGCTCGTCTCTGAATTGTGGTGAAATAACCAAAAAATTCCATTCCCAGGCCACATGTATTCCAAGAGACACATACAATAATGTCCACAGCAGCATGAGTCATAGTATCCCAAAAGTGGAAACATCCAAAAAGTCCACCAACAGAAAATGAATAAATTGTAATGTTTTCATATAATGAAATATTATACAGTAATGAAAACTACAGCTACACCAAATATTGATGAATCTCACCATGTTAAGTAAAAGAAACCAGACATAAAAAGAATACATATGATTCCATTTATATAATGTTCAAATGCAGGCAAAATTAAACGGCATCATTGTTAGGAGTCAGTATGGTAGTTACCTGTGGGAAAAAGTGAGGAATAGTGATTGGGAGGGGTATAAAGGAGGCTTTGGAGTGCTGGCAATATTCGATTTCTTGACTGAATGGTGATTTTTCATATGTTTGCTTTGTGTTAACTTATTAAGCTGTGTACTTGTTTTGGTTATTTCCCTGTATGTGTGAAATACTTCACAATTTAAAAAATGTTTAAGGGGCCGGCCCTGTGGCCAAGTGGTTAAGTTCGCGTGCTCTGCTTCAGCAGCCCAGGGTTTTGCCGGTTCAGATCCTGGGCGCAGACATGGCACTGCTCTTCTAAGCCATGCTGAGGTGGCACCCCACATGCCACAACTAGAAGGACCCGCAACTAAAAATATACGACTATGTACAAGAAGTGGTTTGGGGAGAAAAAGGAAAAGTAAAATCTTTAAAAAAAATGTTTAAAATAATATCATGAGGCCCAAGATAAAGGATATGGAAATTCATTATAATCATACAAATCTCCACATATAGGCTGGTGGGTTGCTCTGATCCAACCCTTTCGCTCTTTTCTCAACTCTGAAACCAAACTGTCAGGGTTCAATTCCAGCTCTGCCACTTACTAGCTGTGTGACCTTGGGTAATCTGTGCCTGTTTCCTCAACTATAAAATGAAAACAATGCTATCTACTACTGACTGACTGTGAGTACTGAGGAGTTAAGAAATATAAAGTGGTTAGAACATAGCCTGGAATACAGCAAGCACTCAATGAATAGTAGCTGCTGCTACTACTCTTCCTCCCTGGCCTCAGGGTCTCTGTTGATATGTAAGGGAGAAGCTGGGGTCTTTCCAAGAAGGAAAACTGTCAGAAGAATGAAAAAAAAAAAATCCTTTCCTTCTCTTGGAGGTAAAGGGAGATGCAGACTTTTGCCATCATCAGATGTCCAGTCTGGCTCTCACCAAGGGCCCAGGAAACAGCAGGGGAAGAACAACTAGACAGGAGCTTTTCACCACTAAAAAAGGTTTTTATTACAAAACAAATTCTAATAAAACCAGGCCTGGTCTTCAACCCCACCTCTGGGTAGAGGCCCCTTGGACAGGGTAGGTTGCAGGGAATAGGGGATGGTGGGCACTGAAAGAACAGAGCAGGCTGACCTCCCCTCATCAGTCTCAGCTGCTGCCTCCTTTTAGAAAGGGCTAGAAGAGCTCCTCCAAAGCCCTTTGAGAGGGGCACCATCCTTCCAGCCAGAAGGACCAGTGCTGGTACCGGACCCTAGCAATACCGCATTGCAGGATCCAGGAGGTCTCGGCTGACTCTCAGCAGAGGCCACCCAGGGTCACTCAGCCTGGGCGATGGTGTAGGAGAGCAGCCACAGAAGCAGGGGGCCCAGAACGAGGACAGCAAGCCAGACAGCAAAGCTGGCCAGGATGAACCTCTGGGCCCGGGCCCCCCAGTGCACTGCTTCCTCGGACCGGCCTGCCTTATGCCGCTCTTCAGCCTGTGGGGGCAGGTTTTTGGTTAGGTTCTCCCCCTGCTTCTGCCCCAAAGTGCCCACTGCCCAACTCCAATCCTCCATCCTTGTCACAGCTTAAAACCTCACACCCAAACCCTATACCTCCCTTTCCAGTTTCTATCTCTCATGCCTCACCTGCAAAGAAAGGTACCCACTTGGCTCTGCCTACTTTTCAGGGTGGCCATTGGGAAAGTACTTTTCAATCTTTCTATTCCCCATCCTTTTCTACTCATCCCAGATTCACTCAGAATTTGGAATTCTTGGCAAGAAACTGAGCTATCTTGGAGTATTTTACTCATGCCAAAACAATACCCCATTCTCATTAGCCCAATGGGCCTCATCTTTTTTATTATTAAGGATTCTTATGATTTTGCCCTAATGAATCTCAGAAATTCTTATGACAATAGGAATACAGTTTCTGATTGTTAAAATAAAACTTGGGTTGAGAAAATTCCAGCAGGAAGTTTAAGTTAGCCTGTGTGGCCTTTCAAAAGGTACATGTGAGTTTCTGTTAGGTGTTTTAAAATGGTGAGGTCCTCTCAAAAACCCCATAGCTTCTTCCAGACTCCTACAGATTGCTCTAATCTCTGTTCAGATGCCTCGAGTCTTGCCCCTCCCAATTTGTCCTCCATGTAGGCCTGGAGAACGAATCTTACTGAAACACAAATCTGACCACGTCACTCTCCTCTACAAAAACCCTTAAATGGCTCCCCAGTACTTTCAAGATAAAGTTAAAACTCCTAAGCACAGCACTGGAGGCCCTTGGGAATCTAAGCCCTCTGACATCATCTCTCACTATTCCTCACTGGTCCAGTCATGCTGAATTAGTAGCCCAGGCCTTTGTATACACCGCTCCCTTTACCTGGAAATGTCCTTTCACCCTTATTCACTCATCTTTTAAGGTTACTTTCTTGTTGCCTTTCCTGTTACCTACTCTGCTATACAAACATATATAACCACACATATATTCTTCCTAGCTCCTAGAAAACCCTATGCTTCCTCTATCATAGTATTGATGAGCTGAGTTCCATTAATAATTGTCCATTTTCACAGCCATTTCTTTCATTAGACTGTGGGCCTTTAGATGGCAGGAACTGTCTTATTCTTATTTCTAGCACCAGGCCCAGAGCCAAGCTCTGGCAAGTACTTAGTAACTGTTTCATCAAGGTAGCTAGATCAAATATATGAAACCACTGCCTTACTACACCCACCTCCCCTGGCTCCCATAGGAATTGCATTCCTCACCTTGATGGCAAACACAAGGGCCACGACTCCCAAGCAAGAGCAGCCACAGATAATGCTAGTAGCTGCCAAGTAGCGGAGGCGGAGCCAGCAGCAGCGGATAGGGGACGGAGAATGAGCAGCTTCCGTGTTGCTCACCAAGATGTCCACTGCCTTCTCCTCGTCCTCCATCACCTGTGGGCGATACAGTCAAGGTACTTGTAAGCCCAGCAACTGAGCCCTTGGCCTGGCTTTCTCAGACTCTACCCCTCTCTCTGATCATAACCTCGTGGCCCAGCCCAACTCTCAGGAACGCTGCCTTACTGGGGAATTCCTCTAGTGACTCATGAACCAAGAGAGGAAATGTGTGGCTGTAATCCTTTTCCCTCAGCCTAAGATTCTGAGTCTTTAAAGGCAAGCCAGTGTGAACATAGCATTATCTGTATTACTTACTGTTTTGACAAGTGAGGAAAAGCAAAATAACAGGTGCATGCTGAGAAGCAGGAGAGCAGCACAGAATCTCAAAAGCTGCTAGGAATCTGAGATTATCCAAGTCAGTGATTTTAAACTGTATTTCAAAGGGCCCTAAAATTCCCTGGAGTTCCTCAGAGGCTGCCCCTAAATATTGAGGGGTCAAAGTATGGCCCTGTACCCCACTGTAAGCAAAGCAACCATTTCATCTGAAAACATGGTTCTGGAGATGGGAGAAAGGAGGGGAAAAGTACCCATCTAAGCTCTCTTGATAGCTGAGGAAAACTGAACATCAGAAAAACAAGGTTTACCTCCCCAAATTGGGACCTCCTTTGCTAAGCTGACTCCCTGCCACCTCCTCTCTTCTTTTTAGCCCAGGCCACACAACAAAATCAGATTAATACCGAGTCCAAATGACCTCATAGCCCACATGGAAACCTGCATAATGATGCTCTACTTAATCATTGCTCATCTCCCTATTTCTCAAGTCCTCTGAGTTCTGGCATGACACCACCTTTCCAACCTCATTTCCAACCAATCTCCTACATTGTAGACAAAACAGAACCATTTGCACTTGTCTGAACACAAGTAACAAAGGACAGAAATGGCGAAAAAGAGGCAAGATAAGCAGCAAACAAAGAATGATATGTGCCACAAAGCTGCCAGAGTGAGTATGAGCAAAGAACTCATATGCTAAGTAAACAGATACATTTATCAGGGGAACACAACACAACAAGAGGATCCAGGGAGCTGAGATCAAAGAAAATGTAAAAAAAACAGGGGCTCTTACCTGGCTATAGGCCTTGAAGGACTCAGTTTTCGCTCCTGCCTCACGTTTGCTTTGGCTTGGGTGGAGATGGAGCTGAGTCAGGGCTCCAAGCCAAGCCCAGGGGTGGGGTTGGGTGGTCAGCCACCACCTGAAGAGCCCCAGGAGCTCGGAAGGGGTGTGGCTGACTCAAACCAGTTTGGCTAGATGGAGGAAAACAAGGAAGGGGAAAGGATGGAGCAACTGGAGGTAGGATATCTGCCTTCTGGAAAAGGAATGAAAGCGCCTGAGCAAGAGGGCTAACAGCGGGGAAAAGTCTTGAGGCATCAGAGAGCTCTGAGACAAAGTCAGAGAACTAAGAGAATAGAAAGGAAGAGAGGAAAAGTACGAGTCTGAGGGACTTAAAACTGAAACTTTAGGGAAAGGCACCCTAAGAGGACTTGCCAATCTTCCCTCTCCTTGGGTTGAGATTTGTGCCTCAAAGATACATATTTCTGGGTTAGAGATCAGGTACCAGGGTCTTGGCAACAGCAAGAGACAGGAGAAAAATGATGCCCAACTTCCCATCCAACCCTCCACCAGACCAGAAAATCAGAAGCCTCCTTACGCGGATGCTCATACAGAAACTAAGTTTATTATTTTTTCTTCTTAAAAAAAAAAAGAAAAAAAAAACTCATTTAGCGAAGCCCCTCTCCCTTCCCCTAAGGGTTGGGGGCTGTGAAAGATAGCTGGGGAATCAAGTACAAGGGGGTGGGGACAGAGACTATCTTGCCACCCTTAACACTGCCCAGCCATGTGGGGTGGAAGGGAAGGGGATATGTGAAGAGCCCCATTTTCATGACAACCAGTTGCCTACCCCCTACTTTGGTGGAAAGAAGGGAGAAGGCCCCTATGTCTCCCTGGAGGCTTTCCTCCTCAAAAGACTTCAAGTAGTGGTTAACAGAGTCAGGCCTGGTTGTAGAGGGAGAGGGGCCATGGTAGAAAGCCCAGGTGGAGGGGCAGCACATTCACGTCTTGGCCTTGCGGCCTCTGTGACTAATGGTAGGGCCAGCCAGGTGGGGAGGGGCACTGCTGCGCAGGATTCGCTGGTCCCCTTGGTTGGTAGCCCCACCAAGCCGGCGAGGGGCAGGTCGGCGGCGTAGGGTCCCATCCTCTTCCTCTTCCTCACCTGAGACTTCGGCCTCAGACTCCTCTACTGAACCCTCAGGCCCCAGGGGACTTGGGGGCTGTAGGCGGCCACGCTTTGCCAAGGCAGGACCCCCACCAACTGGGGCCCCTGCCCGTTTGCGAGGCACCTTCTCAGTCTCTAGCGGGGGGACTAGAGACCCTGGACGCAGCCGGGTTGAGCGCAATTTTGGAGCTAATGAGACCATGGGAGCTGTCAATTCTAACCCACCAGGCCCACTATCTAGATCCAGGTCATCCTGAATTACAGCCACCACCATGGACCCTTCACTCTTTCGTCCCCGCATTCCCTCTGCTTCAAGCCGCAAGCGGGCAAGGCGGGTGAGGGGGCGGCTTCCATCCTCATCAGAGGAACTACCCTCACTCTCCCCTTGAACCTGGGGTTGCCGCCGCCTCCCCAAGCCACAGCTCTCAAGGATAGAAGAGCTATCACGGTCCAAGACAGGCAGTTGACTGGGCCGAGGTGATGGTGGATTCTTGGGAGGTCGGCCCCGCTTCCGCTTGGGGGGGGATGTTGAAATGGTGAGAGTAGAGACAGTGTTGGCGACAGTAGCAGTGGGACAGGCTAGGAGTGGTGGAAGTGGTGGCAGGGGTGGTGGTAGTGGGAGTGGCTGTGTCCGGCTCTCTAAGTTGCCATCCCCTGGAGAGGAAATGGTCCCAGGAATGGGCAAATCTCGTGCCTTAGGGGGTCGCCCACGCCTTCTTTTCTCCACAGGTGACAGGATGGGCTCGGGTCTATGAATTGGCTGGGGTCCAAGAGGTTGGGGCCCAGGAATAACCTGGGGTCCCAGAACAGGCTCCGCAACAATAAGGGTTTCAGCCCCAGGGTCTGGGTCAGCCCCATTGGTTTTTCCCTTAGAGATGGATGAAGGCACCTCATCCACCCCGCGCCCAGCATCTGCTGGAGACCTGTTCTTCTTGGGGGGCCTCCCCCTCCGACGTTTCACAGCAGGAGGTGTGATGGCAAGCAGTGCCCCTTCTCCATTCTCTGGGCTGCCCCCACCAGTCACCCCCAGCTCAATGTGACGGCGAGCTATGAAGGGCTGCTGAGTTGGGGTGGACAGTGAGGATGGGGGAGCAGCTTCACAGGGACCACTGGTGGAAGGTGAGGATTCCGGCCCTGACATGCTGCGGGTAGATGGGCTTCCCGGGCTGGCACCAGTCTCAGAGACCCCAGGCACTAGGGTGCTGGCAGTTCCCCGCTGCTGTCGCCGTCGCCTCACCAGTTCCTTTTCCTCTACAACAGTCACTAGCCGTCCTGGCAGCTTGCGAAGCACTTTGGGGCCTGGAGGCTGTCCTGGCCGACCAGCCCCCTGACCCCTAATTTCTACATCGGCACTGGTGCGACGCCGAGGGGGCCGGACAGGT
This sequence comes from Equus quagga, assembly GCF_021613505.1. Lineage (NCBI taxonomy): Eukaryota > Metazoa > Chordata > Mammalia > Perissodactyla > Equidae > Equus > Equus quagga. The sequence continues at coordinate 22,683,770 of NC_060273.1, read as the reverse complement.
GAAGAACCCTCAGGTGAAGAGGTGGCCGAGGATGAGGTTGATGGGGCTGCCACCTCAGCTGAAACACGGTCCTGTGGCTTCTCAGGGCTGGAGGTTGCGGTCTGGGACTCCACCAGCTCTTCTGAGTTCTTGTCAGCTTCCAACGGCTCCTGAAGCAGCTCATCAGATGCCACTGAGGGTGGGAGCTCCAGCCCATTGCTCTCACTCAGACACGTAGGCACCTCCTCACCATCAGGCAGCACTGTGAGGATGGTCCCCTCGGCAGGCTCTGGCACCTCTTGCTCTTGACCGTTGGGGACACTGCCAGCCTCCAGAGTTGGGCTAGGTGCAGTAGAGGTGAGAGAAATGTTCTTCTCTGACATAGGCAGGATCTCAACAGCAACTGGCAACAGATCCTTAGCGGGCACAAGAGTAAGCGTCTCAGAACTGGCCATATCAGCCAGCTCCAGGGACTCAGTAGATGCCAATGTTTGTGCACACAGCTCTGCCTCAGGCTCCAAGCCCAAAGGGAGGTTGGTGACTGGCGGGGAGACGGGCACAGAAGGTAAACCAAGCAGGAGAGGGGAGGAAGGAGTTAAGAGAGAGGTTTGGGCTGGAGGTGGGGTATGAGCTGGTGGAGGGGTACAGGCAGGAGGAGGGGTACAGGCAGAAGAACAAGAGGGAGGAATCTGAGAAGGAAGAAGTGGGGGAGAAGGCAAGATATGGACAGGAAGCATGGTTATTGGATTTGGGGCTGAAATGGGGATTGGGGCAGGGATTGTAGCAGGAGCTGAGGCTGGAGTGGGTCGAGGCCTAGGCACTGGCCGGGGAACTCGCTCCCTGGCAGGACTGCAGCGGGGAGGTGTGGAGGTGCTGCGGGTGTGATGGGTGGATGTGACAGGAGTGTGGTTTGCCCCTTGAGTCTCAGCCCGGGCTCCACGTAGACGCTCACTGACGCGAGTCCCTGGCCTTTCAGGGGCCTTGGCTTTCTTACTGCGCCGGTGGCTGCCTCCACTAGTCCCAGAGGAAACCTCATCCCCAACCCCTGGCCCCTCCTCCTCCTCTTGGGGTAGGCGGAACACCTCCTCCTTGGCTTGGTCCAGGTCCTTGCGGGCAGCTTCCACTTGCTCCTACCAACAACAGAGCCCAAAGGGTGGTCAGAGGGAGGCAGGCAGGGTGGGGAGTAGGTAAAAAGGAGCAGCTTCCCACTTGCATCCCTACCCTAGAAATACTCACTTCTGCCTGCTTGAGTTCCTCTCGGCTCACCTCCTCCAGTGAGGCTTCCAGGAATTTCATGGCATAACGCTCAATGGGGGTCAGCTGTGGGGAGGAGCAGTGGTAATGAACATAGGGAGCTGGTGCCCAAGGCCCATCACCCTTGATTACATTCACCAGGGAAAATAAAAGGAGGGTCATGGAGTCTAGAGGAAGGAGTTGCGCAGGGTGAGGTTAGAACTAGTGGGTCCAACACTGACCTGTTCTACAAGGGCAGCAATTTCCTGCTCAGCCCGGGACATTTCCTCATCCTCAGCCCCAGGCCGACCAGCCTCCTCTCCATCACCAGCAGGAAACACATCATTCTCATTGAATTCTGCAAGCTCAGCCACCTGTTCAGCCTTGGCCTGGGTGGCCGCACGGATATCCTCTTCATCCTCTGCCCGACACAATGCCTGCAAGGGTGTGGGTAAAAAAAACCATGAAAATTAAAGAACTTTACATCTTATGACTTGATTCCAGCAAAAATCTGAGGCCAAGTTTATACCAAACCAGGTTTACAACAGAACTCAATTCTCTTCTGCGCCCTCAAAGCTACCAAAGCAACTCAGTGGTCCACATAGGATGGAATGGATTTGACTAGGATTCCCACAAGGGAGAAAATAACTGTTTTAGACCCCTAGCTCTACTGCCTTTCTGTTCGAGTTAGCCTTTAGATCTCTTTAGAAAAGCAGTCCCAGAAAGTTCTGAATACAAAAAAATCCCTAAGTCTTTTCTGCACTGAGACGACTCATGACAGACTAACCACATCTGATCTTTCCCTTGAGATGAATGTCCAGAGAGCTCACACCAAAGTCACTGGGTTCCAGAAGTAGCCTAGAGCATGCTCAGCCAAGAGGGAATGGCACTTGGTCGAGAAAAACATCCCCGTGATACTCTACACCTGTAGTTCCTAAACATCTGTCTACTTCTGAAAAAATACAATGCCTAAATCTCACCCTCCAAAATCATGATTTAGTTAACAGGGAGCTCAGGAATGAATCCTTTTAAAAGCTTTCCAAGTGATTCTATTATGCATCAACATTTGGAAAATACGAGTTTTTCACCATGTACAAAGCACTTCTTACATCCTACGCCATTTAATCCTCAGTTACTTCTTTGTCATTAGCATTTCAGAAAAGTGGAAAAGAGGCTCAGAAGATTAAACAGACTTGGTTTAACAAACACAATTATCAAGAAGCACTGTTGGAATTTAAACCTAGAACTGAGGACTCCTAATCCTGTCTTTTTTCTATGAAACCATGTGAACAAATAAACAACCTAATCACAACTACCAAAGGCCAACTGTAATCTGGGAAACAGCTCTTTCCCCCTGGACAAGCTCAACAGACTGAGACAATACACACTGTGACCATTAGCTCTATGGATAGCCCATTCTTTTATCACCTGCTCCAAGATATGGGTCTGCTTGCTAGCCACAGTCTCTTCCTCCTCTTCAGCGGCAGAGGGTAGAGATGAGCCAGATGGCTCCTCCAGGGGCATATCAAACAGCTCTCGGATGGTCTGCTTTGGAGAGAACAGAGAAAAGTGTCAGAGCCAATGGAATGCCGGTCTGAAGTCTACAGCTATGAGGCTGACAGCTCTTAGAAGTATCAGAAGCACCAGTGGTTGAAAGGGCAGGTCTGTGGAGGCCAAAGCACCCTCTTTAATAAGAGTGACTCCTACAGGCATAAGAGCTCACTCCTGCACAGGCTGGAAGAGCTTAGTACCTGTTTAAAATAGGCAGTGGTGAAGTTGCCTCCCTCAATGGCCATGTCTCCCAACATTCTCTTCTGATTTGCCTTTTTTAGGATGTTCTCCTCCACTGTCCGTTCACTGATAAGCCTATAGGGTGATCAAGGCCATGTGTAAACAGCCAAATACATCAATAAAACCCTATCATCAAAGGGGAAGCAAGGTGAGGGGAGACTAGGCAATACCTATAAATGTGGACATCTCGAGTCTGGCCAATTCGGTGACAGCGATCCTGGGCCTGAGCATCCATGGTGGGATTCCAGTCGCTGTCATAAAACACAACAGTGTCTGCTCCTGTTAGATTCACACCCACACCCCCACTCCGAGTTGAAAGGATGAAGCAGAAGATGCGTTTGTCTGCATTGAATCGTTCCATCAAGGCCTAGAGGGAAAGGGAAAAAAGAATAGTATTGGGAGACATATCCCCAAAAACAGACCCAAGGCTTAGTGGGGCCCCTCCTGGGACCCCCAAGGCCTGGAAAAGGGAGACGGAGCTTAGGTGAGCCGCTAAGGGCTGCAGATGCCTGTGTTACCTGTCTCTGTTCAACTCTAGTAGACCCATCCAGACGCAAGTAGAGGTGGCCGTGGTAGGTGAGAAACTGCTCCAATACATCCAGCATTCGGGTCATCTGGGTGAATATGAGCACCCGGTGGCCCTCCGCCTTCAGCTGTCGCAAGAGCACTGCCAATGTTTGCAACTTTCCTGAAGAGATACGAAGGGGTAAAGGAAGCTAGCTATAAGCTGGAATGGGACTCAGCACTAGAAGGCTGTAGTCAAAAAATAATCAAAGCTTTAGGCCAGGGTTTCGATTAGCCTAGCAGATCAAAAATATTTAACTTCACGTTTTCTCCCCTGAAGGGCTCCCCTCTTCAGTCTGTTCTCATCTTAGATCTAACCTCCCTGAGTAGAACCAGGGATAGGGTAACACAGACCCTGAATGTGAAAAAAGGAATCCTCAATGGTGTGTGAGCAAGAGATGTTTAAGTACCACACTGAGTTAAACTAGCTGAAACACAGAACTGATTCATAGGATAGACATCAACAGATCTGTTGATGGCATGGCTTACAGACAAGGACTGAAGGTCACTGAGCTCAGAACTATAGAGACAGGATCTTAGGAGCTTATCTACTTCAACTTTCCATCAAACACAGAAATAACTTCTGTAACATTTCTGATAAGTCGATTCAAACACTTTTTAACAAAGACTTTCAATTCATGTACTCCAAATGGTTTCAAACATTATAAAATTACTTTTTTACTAAAATATGTATTGAGCACATATTAATAAAAATTCTGCTTTCAGGGCTGGCCCGGTGGCACAGCGGTTAAGTTTGCATGTTCTGCTTCTCAGTGGCCCGGGGTTCGCCGGTTCAGATCCCAGGTGTGGACAGGGCACCGCTTGGAACACCATGCTGTGGTAGGCATCCCACATATAAAAAGTAGAGGATGATGGGCACAGCTGTTAGCTCAGGGCCAGGCTTCCTCAGCAAAAAAGAGGAGGACTGGCAGTAGTTAGCTCAGGGCTAATCTTCCTCGAAAAAAAAAAAGAAAAAAAATTCTGCTTTCTTACATCCTAAGACATTTAGGAACTCTCCAAACATGTTACTATAGAAATATCTGTGCAGGGTTGTGACAGAAACTATTCGCTACTGTCCAACAGCCATTCTTGGTTAACAGAACCTGATTAACACTAGGGATACCTGGCACAGATCCCTTGATCTCAGGGAAGGCAAGCCCCAACTCAATCCCAGAAAATGAATCCTGACTGATCCAAATAAGACATAGTTCTTCTTTGCCATTTCCCTTTGTCAGTGACTGGTCTAGGGAAGGGCTCGTGGCTCACTTTGAGCCAATGGACTGTGAAGCAAAGTCAACTGGGAGTGCTTTCTTTCCCAGAAAAAAAAGACGACTTGCTAGGAGTGTTTTGTCTCAAACCCTTGCTTCCTGCTTGGAGGACTGGTGTGCTCCCTGGAGTTATGACAGCCATCTAAGACCATGCAGAAATAAGCATAAGAATAAAAAGATAAAAGCTAAGGATGGTAGACAAGGTAGAAAGACCAGCAGATCCTAGATCCATGAAGATACCACTAAGCTGCTGAACTGGCCATACTCCACTATTCTCAGCATTTCTCATTAAGTAAACAATAAATGCTCCTGTAGTTTAAGCCACTGTTGGTTGGTTATCTGTTACCTGCCACTAACCAATAGGATTCTAACCAATAGGATTCTAACCAAAAGACAGGATTCCTTGTCTTTTCCCAAAAGAAAATTTACTATTTAATGTATAGTCTTATATACCACACACCTCTTTCCATAAATCTAAGAACTCTATGCTGTTATCTCATTCGCCATTGCATCTCAAATGATTAGTAAAATATAATACATGTTCACAAAATAAATCACTGAATGAATAAATGAGTTAGCACACATTGTCAGCTTTCATCAAATCCATAAATGCCAAGAATCCATAAGGCCTACATTTCTCTACCTGGTCCATAAGCATAACCTAAAACTCTCTAATGTTTAGTGAAATCCACAGAGACCTTACATACAGCATCCCTCTCATATAACAGTCTTGCTACTAAGACAGGAAAAAAGGTCAAGGGATCCTCACTGGCCAATGAACTCACCACAATCATACTGGATGAGCCTCAAGTCAGGGAACTGGGTGCGCATGTTACATACAATACGGTGCAGAGGACGAGCCCGGGGCCAGAGCTCACAGGCCAACTGCTCCTGGAAGGCTGCCTGACGTGGGGCCAGCCAAGGAGGTGGGTGGCAGGCATGTAGGGAAGGGGGAGGTGCCTCCACAGGAGGCATGACAAAGATGAACCTGAGAAAGGAAGAAGGCAAGCAGTATAAAAGATGGAACTCTAAAAGGCCCCATCACCTTCACCAGCCCTTATCAACACATGCACTCAGAGGCCCCAAGACCCTCTTCCCATTAGCACTTAGCCCTGCCAACCTCTCAATGATTTCTGACAGCTGGTCTAGTCGTTGCTGGGGAAACAGTACAGCCTGGCGGGCAGCCTCGGTATAAGTCCAAAAGGTGGGATGGCTGGGACCAGGAGAATGAGGGCCGATAGGGCTGGCAACAGGTTGGGGCAGGGTACAGAAATCCAAGACTTCAGTCCCATACACTGGTGCCAGGGCCCCATGAGCCTCACTAAGTTGGAAAATCCGTTCCAGGCGTTCAGACCGCTGCCGCTTTCGCTTTTCCTCCAAAGAGTCCTGGGGATGAGAAGGAAAAAAAACAGAAAAAGTAATCAGTGTCCTCAAAGAAAACCTGACAATTCCTCCCAGAGTTAAACATAATATACGGAAACCATAAGACTAAAAAATACACTATGCTTTTAGTGCTTTCCCAAGTTGTCAGTAATGGGAGTTACTCCTTTCACAATGTCAAATGAAACTTCTCTGCAAGAGAAAACTAATCTTTCCACACCACCAAAACAGAATGCTTAAATATTCAAAATTAGGATTCACAAACCCAATAAGCTTATAGAATGCATGATTTGTGGGAATTTTCCTATGTAACACTTAACTCCAGAACACCCAAGTTAATTTCTCTTCTTGCAGTGGATCCAAAACAATTATTAAAAGCCTTCCCCAAATCACTGACCAGGATACAGAGGGGCTAATGAAATCCATAGCAGGAAGGTTTCTGCCAGGGGCCAGAATGGAATGGGGTGAGATGGGAACAGCTAACCAGACATTTAGGTATCATCACCCTCAAAGAGAAAAGGGGGGTGCCTTAGCAGACAGGAAATCTGTATGACTTTGACCCAATCCATTCCCATCTCTGTGCTTCCAGTTTCACAGACCATAAAACCACCAAACTCGGGCCTGCCCGTTGGCCAAGTGGTTAAGTTCGCATGCTCTGCTTCAGAAACCCAGTGTGTTGCCAGTTCAGATCCTGGGGGCGGACATGGCACCACTCATCAAGCCATACTGAAGTGTTGTTCCACATAGCACAACCAGAGGCACTTACAACCAGAATATACAACTATGTACTGGGGGAGCCTCAGGGCGAAGGAAAAACAAAAAACTCCACCAAACTCTTTTTTTTTGTAGCATTTATAATACTTGTAGTGTTACATTTGTATAATTCTTTGATTAACGTCTTCTACCTACTAAACTATAAGCCCCATGTAACATGAGCCATATCTGATTTTGCTCACTATAATCACCAGTATCTAGCTCAGTACTTGGCATAAAGTAGGCTCTCAATAAATATCTGTTATTAGAATGAACAAATAATGAAGGACTCCAGTAGATAGTCCTAAAAAACAGCAGTGTCCTAAATCTCCCTTCTTGACTGCTACCTTAAACTTGGCCTCTTGGGTCCTGTTGATCTAAGGCAAAAAGCATCCTAGCAGAGCGAAAAATCAATACAGGCCAGCTCTCAAAAGTAGTAGCAAGAGGGGCTGGCCCCGTGGCCGAATGGTTAAGTTTGCGCACTTCCCTTAGGTGGCCCAGGGTTTCGCCAGTTCGGATCCTGGGCATGGACACTGCACCGCTCATCAAGCCATGCTGAGGCGGCATCCCACATGCCACAACTAGAAGGATCCACAACTAAAAATATGCAACTGTGTACCGGGGGGCTTGGGGAGAAGAAGGAAAAATAAAAAAATAATAAATAAAAACTTAAAAAAAAACGTACTGGCAAGGGAGAAAATATTTGTAAATCATGTATTTCAAAAGAGACTTGTAACCAGAATAAAGAACTCTTACAATTCAATAATAAAAAATAACCCAACTAAAAAGAGAAAAAAATCTGAACAAGCATTTCTTGAAAGAAGACAAATGACCAACAACCACTGAAAAGATCCTCAACATCATTAGCCAGCAGGAAAATGCAAATCAAAGCCACAAGATTCACACCCACTAAGATGGCTATAATTAATAAAAGACATTAACAAGTGTTAACAAAGATGTAGAGAACCTGGACCCCTTACAGGCTGTTGGTGGGAATGTAATGGTACACCCACTTTGGAAAAACAGTTTGGCAGTTCCTCAAAAGGTTAAACATAGTTGCCATATGACTGAGCAATTCCACACCTAGGTACACATCCAATATAACTGAAAACAAATGAAAAGACACAAAATCTTATACATGAATGTTCATAGTAACATTATTGATAACAGCCAAAAATAATCCAGATGTCCCCATCAACTGAGGAATAGATATATAAAATGTGGTATATATCTATACAATGGAATATTATTCAGCAATAAAAAGAAATAAAGTATTGATGTATGCTATAACATGGATGAACCTCAGAAACATTACGCTAAGTGAAAAAAGCCGGTCACAAAAGACCATGTATTATATGACTCCACAGGCAAATCTATAGACAGAGCAGACAGTGGTTACCTAGAGCAAGGAGGGATGGAGGGGTTAGGGGATGATGGCTAAGGGTGTGGGGGTTTCTTTTTAGGGCCATGAAAATGTTCTAAAGTTGATTGTGGTGATGGTTGCACAACTCTGTAAAAATACTAAAAGCCACTAAATTGTACACACTTTAGATGGGTGAACTGCATGGTATGTGATTTATACCTCAAGCTGTTTAAAGAAAAAGAACTCAAGAAGCTGCTACCTACATGCAGAGCAACAAAATTTAGCAAACCATGAAGTTATCACCCTTGGGCTAGATCTAGGCTCTCTTCTACTTCCAACAAGCCAGACCAACCATGCAGCATTAGAAACAGATCAAAGGTAGAGTCGGTGGCACCGATGGAGTGTGAGGGGCAAGAATAAGCAGCAGCTCTAATAAGAGTAAGAAAAAGACAAGAGGGCCTGGAGGGACTCACTAGACCTTCTCCTTATTTGTTCCTGGGGTTATTTACTCTGAGTTTTAAGTTTAACTTAACCAAACACATACAGAATATATATATGACAGAAAAAAATGTTTAACAGTTCATCAAGGGACAGGGAAGAGAGTTCTTACTGCCCACTTAATCACCATGGAGGTAAAAAACTACAAGAGATGAGAGGCAAAGTCAGAGGCTCATGATCTTTAGGGAACTGTAGTCCATGGTGTCACCCCGCCCTAGAAGTTAAAATATTTGACAATAGTGGTGGTTTTAACAACTGAGAAAAGTCTTCCTGTCTCTGAGGACTGCCCCTCGTGGGGAATGGAGTCAGCCCAACTTTGTTCTCAAAAGTTGCGTAACCTCTGTAACATCATTTAGTGGGCTAGTTTCTTCACTTGTAAAATGAGGCAATTAGATGCTAACACTCAAAAGAGTAAGCAAGAACCAAAGAGGCCAACAGTAACAAGGAAGCCTTGAACACATCAGTAATAAATAGTTTTAAAAGCACATTAGGGGGCCAGCCCAGTGGTGTACTGGTTAGATTCATGTGCTCCGCTTCACCAGCCCGGGGTTTGCAGGTTTGTATCCCGCTCATCAAGCCACCCTGTGGCGGTGTCCCATACACAAAGTAGAGGAAGACTGGCACAGATGTTAGTTCAGGGACAATCTTCCTCACAAAAAATAAAAGCACATTAGGTCCTCAACTCCCCTCTGAGAAACATACAACATGGATTATTACTCCCATTTTACAGGTAAGAGTACAGGTTCAGGGAACAGAAGGGACTTGTCCAATGGTACTCAAGTATTAGGTCCACAAAACTAGGCTTTGTAATTTACCAAGACAAAAGTGACATTCTGTTCCATCTACTCTACCAACACTCCAAAGAAACTCAACTTCCTTTCCCTCTCCTGTGAGGCAGTAAAACTTACCAGGTAGAAAGGGGAACGAGGTGGTGGTGGGGGTTGGCGTCGAGGCCGGGAACCACTGAACGAGGTAGCAGTGGAGGGAGGGCTGGGGGGACCAGAGAGCAATGTCAGTGTCTCAGGCTCATCCTTGGAAACAGGCAGCCGGGATACCATGGTGACAGGCAAGGGAGCGGCGCCAGATGCTGAAACCACAAGGGAGGATGCCTGGGAAGCTGGGGCCTGTGTTGAGGCTGGGGCCAGTGCCAGAGTCTGAGCTGCAGTTGGGCCCAAGGTGGGCACTGGAACTGGGGCTGGGTTCAAGGTCAGTGTTTGCACTGAAGCTGGGGCCAGGAGTGAAGCAGATGATGATACTGGAGCCAAAGTCAGCGTGTGAGCTGGGGCCAGGCCCATCGGAGAAGCTGGAGCCAGAGACAGCGTCTGAGATGGACCCAGTGGTGGTCCTGGTGCCAAAGACAGTGTCTGGGCTGGAGCTGGTACTAGTGATGATGCTGGAGTCAATGACAATGTCTGAGCTGGAAAGGGCCCCTGGGAGTTCCCTGCTCCCAAAGAGAGTGTCTGAGAAGGAGACGAGCCACCAAGAGTGGATGCTAAAGCTGGAGCTAAGGCCAGTGTCTGTGTAGAAGCCGGGCTCGGAAGAGGTGACGGAACTGGGGCTGGTACCATAGTTTGAGTTGATGATGGAGCCAACACAGGAGGTGGGGCTGGCACCAGTGAAGAAGCTGAGGCTAAAGGAGTTCCCGGAGTAGATGATGAAGCCAGAACTGGAGTCTGCGATGGAGCCAGTACAGGAGCGGGACCTGGCGATGGAGCCAGGACTGGAAGAGGAGCCAGGGAAGGAGCTGGAGAAGGAGCCAGGATTGCTGTCTGTGGAGCCACCATGGGAGCCAGAGAGGTGGCTAGAGCCTGAGATGCAGAAGGTGCTGGAGCCAGAAGGGAAGCCTGAGCTGGAGCTGGATTTGGTGCTGCCGGAAAAGGATTGGCCAGAGCAGAAGCTGGCACCAGGACAGGTGAACATGCTGGGGCCATGGCTGAGTTCAACCCTGGAACATGTGAAGAGGTTGGAGCCAACAACAGAGGGTGACCCGGTGCCTGAGATGGGGACAGGGATGGAGTTGTGGCCAAACCTAGAGTCAAGGCTGACGCTGACGGGGAAGCCCCAGCTGGTGCCAAAGAGGGAGGTCCAGGAGCCGCTGAGACAACAGGTGCCAGTGCTGGAGTCACATTGGTCAACAGAGCTGGACCCGAAGGCGAAACAGGCAAGGGGGTTGATATGGGGATGGTGACTGGAGCGGAGACTGGGGCAGGAAGTGTGGAGGAGATAGAGATGGGGAGTGAAGATGACACTGGAAGTGAGACTGTAGAGGACACAGGACTAGCAAGGGTAGAGGAGTTGGGAACTGGCACTGGAGAAGAGGCTGGCCCAGGGAGTGAGGCTGGCCCAGGGAGTGAGGATGGCACAGGGACAGGAGAAGAGATGGCCAAGGGAGCAGCTCCGGGTGCTGAAGCTGTGGAGACAGAGGATGAGTTAGCCCCAGAGTTACTCCCTCTATTACCCTGTCCCACCCTTTCCCTTACCCTACCCGCCCAGCTTCACCTGTTTCCCAAAAAACCTTCACTCCCACACCATGAGGTCAAAGATCCAAAGAATCTGACAACTTAACATTTCCTTTCTTTCCAAGGATCCAAGAAATGTATCTTGGAATTAGGCAAGGGCTCCACAGCCCAGTTCTGGGGCTCACTGCAAAATGAATCAGTATGCTGATAATTAAGAGATCTGTTGTGACTAAGAAACCCTCAGGGCCAGCCTATCTCCATTCCTGACAAAAATTTCTGGCCTCAGCCACCTGGACTCACCACTGACTTCGGGCGAAGGACTGTGGACCAGCTTGAGAAGGGGCCTCACCAGAGTGGACGTGGGTATGGGGGCCCGGGCAGTACCCAGAGTAGGTGTGGGTAGTCGGCCAGGGGTTAATGTGGGGCGTGGAGTCAACACAGCTGGAAGCCCAGAGCTTGGAGGTCGGGGTGCTGGGGCCAACGGAGGAACAGGAGTCAGTCCATCCCGAGGGGCCTGTCTCACTACAATCTTCACCACGCCTGTATTATTCACCATGGTTGGTGGCACTGCAAGAGGAAGCTACATTGAGGGGAAGGTAGAAAAGAAACAAGAGACCCAAAGGATAGAAGTAGTCCAGGGGCAGGAAAGGGTAGCAGAAAGATATCCAAGATACTGGCTAGGGAAAGCAACACTGAGGGAAGGCTGGACAGACAGTAGCCCACGGTATGCCTGGAAAGACCAAGGCCAGCAAGGGCTAAGTAAGTAGGAAGGCCAGGAGCCTCACCCTGGTTAGCAGCAAGCGGAAGGCTGAGGCCAGTAGGGGCAGGGGTGGTGCTGGGGGTCGAAGAAGGCAGCACAGAGACAGGGGTAGGGCCAGGGGTCGGGGCCACGGCCTGGATGAGGGCCACATGGGCAGGCTGGCTGATGAGGTGGTGCTGCCCCCCTGCTGACACCAGGTGCACCACATTCCCTGGGTTAAGGGAAGAGAGAAAGAGAGAGAGAAGCAGCCATCAGCTGGAGGAGGACAGAGGCAAGGGCAAGAGGAGAAAGAAAGAATAGAGAGAAGATAACTTTTCTAGAATGACCTCATCCCTACCTTTATTAAAAGACCCCCTCCAACCACTCCCCTTGGCCCCACCCACCAAAAGCTAGGGAAAGAAACATAAAGGCTGACATCTGAAGAGCCACAAAAACAAGGGGACAAGGAAGAGGAGGAAAAAGGCAGGACGGGGGTGGGTTTTACCTACTTTGCAGCGGGCGGGGCTGCCCCACAGCAAGCTGGCGCACCTGGGCACCAGTCAAAGTCAGCTTGTTGCCCTGGATTTGGAAGGTGAGAGGTTTGCTTCCCCCTGCACTAGCCACTGGACGTTGTGCCAGTGAGGCCAACTGCCCGATGCTGACCACTTCACCTGCTATGAACAAAGAAGGAGCTTAATGTACACAGCGCTCACTCTGTTCAACACCACTTCTCAGACCCTCATGAGGCACACGTCTCCAGTTCCTCCGACCCATCCCCTCAATTTACCATATTCCAACAAACTTGGTCTTAATCTACAGCCTTTGAACTTTTGACATGCTACTTACTCCTTCCAATCCCACTTGTCTGCCTAACCATCTCCTTCACATCCTCTAATGGCCTGCTACCATACTGAGCTAATCACCACCCCCTCCTCTACACTGCCCTTTTATCCCAAACAATTTTCTCTTGCTAGGCTTACCACTATTTATTTATCCATGTGTCATCTCCTCCACTAGACTGTGAACTCCTCAAGGGCTCTTACTTGATTATGAGTTACCAATGTGTGGCAAAATACCTAACATATGTTAGCTACCTAGAATTTGATACTCTCATATTCCCAAGCTTTTCTTCTACAGCTCCATGGCATATAAGCCTTCCTCCATCTCAAGTCTCTCACCCTCACAGAGCCCTGGGAACTTACAGGGCAGGCGAGCCTGCATATCAGGAGACAGGATGAGGCGCTGTGATGCAGGAGTAGGAGCTGGCACTGCTGTGGTGGGAGCAGTGGCTATGGTGGTAGAGGTGGTGGTGGCAGCAGCAGAAGGGAAGGTATAGCCTGGTGGTACTGTCAGGGGCTTCAAAAGGCTGGAAGAGCCTGGGGGTGGGGCAGGGCTCAGGCGAACAGGGGCAGGTGGGGCCGGCTTCAGGGACAGGGTTGGCGTGGGAGGCCGTGAGGTCCCACTCAGGACCCCCAGGGGGGATGGCAACACTGTAGACACAAAGCAAACACCTGTCAGATATACCCTGACTAGAGCCTTAGCCTGCTCCCAGAAGGCTCCATACATACTCCTTTCCAGCCCGTCAAACACCACACCCCTGACTCCAACCCAGCTGCTCAAACACTAATTTCATTACTTCTTTCCCAATCTGAACAATCGCCTGAAGCACCCCCCCAGTATCCTGGCTCCTTTGCAACTCACCCTGGGGTAGAGGACCACTGTTTGGTTGCAGTGGGGGCAACAGAACAGGGCCAGGAGGCCGGGATGCTGGAATAAGCGGGGGCCCAGCAGGTGAGGGCGACACCATCAGTGGTGCTGGCAGCACTGGGGGGGTCGGGCCAGGGGTAGGCGGGGCTGAGAGCTCAGGGCCTGGAGGGGGTCGAACTGGGACAGGGCCCAGGGGGGTCCGTGGGCTGTTCACCACCACCACTGTCCGGCCTTCTTGCTTGGGCACTGGCTGCAGCATCCTGTGAGCAAAAAACAAGGGAGTGGGTAGGGGGTAAAGGGAGAATAAGGATTAGGAAAAGAAAGGAATAAGGAAGATGATGCAGACAGACAGAGATTATAAAAGCAAAGTGAGGAGAGGAAAAAGACACAAAGGAGAAAGAGGGAAAGAAATTCAAGATAACCAAAAAGCACCAAACAGAGGGAGGGGAAAAAAAAAAATCAGTGACAAATACAAAGGCGTAGGACCCACTTCTACTTATTCTCTCCCCCAATCCATCCTCAGTATTTTGCATCCATTCCATACAAACATTCTGGCCTAGGCTCCAACTCTTTCCTTTTCACCCCAATTCCCCCCAGGCAGCTGTAGCCACTTTTTCTAGGCACCCATCCCCTTATTCCTCAGCCCTAGTACCTGTTGACCTTCATCTTGACTGGCTTGGGCCGGGGTGGGGGGTCAGGAGCAGTAGCAACCTCGAGCAGTGCCCGGCGGGAGAGGCGGTGTCGGGGTAGAAATGTGTCAGCCTCATATCTAGAGACACGACCCTCCAGGCCAATAAGATCAAAGCGACCCATGTCTATCCGCTGGCACAAAAAAGGAACACAAAAGCATGATGTCAAAGGGGCCAGTGTGGCAATGATTTCTTGGATATGACACCAAAAGCAAAGGCAACAACAACAACAACAAATCTATAAATTAGGCTGCATTAAAGGACACTATGTACAGAGTGAAAAGGCAACCCACAGAGTGGAACAAGACAGTATTTGCAAATCATGTATCCGGTAAGGGGTTAACATCCAGACTATACAAAGAACTTCTACAACTCAACAACAAAAACACAAACAACCCAATGAAAAAATCAGCAAAAGTCTTGAATAGTCATTTCTCTGAAGAAAATATATAATAAGTACATGAAAAGATGCTCAATATCAATAATCATTAGGGAAACGAAAATCAAAATCAGTGAGATACCACCTAATACTCGAGATAGCTATTAGCAAAAAACCAAAATAAGGGGCTGGCCCCACGGCTGAGTGGTTAAGTTCGCACGCTCTGCCGCAGGTGGCCCAGTGTTTCATTGGTTCGAATCCTGGGCACGGACATGGCACTGCTCATCAAGCCACGCTGAGGCAGCATCCCATATGCCACAACTAGAAGGACCCACAACAAAGAATATACAACTATGTACCGGGGGGCTTTGGGGAAAAAAAATAAAATCCTAAAAAAAAAATAAGGGGCCGGCTCCGTGGCCAAGTGGTTAAGTTCGCGCGTTCCGCTGCGGTGGCCCAGGGTTCTGATCCTGGGTGCAGACATGGCACTGCTCGTCAGGCCACGTTGAGGCGGCGTCCCACATCCCACAACTAAAGGACCTGCAACTAAGATATACAACTATATACGGGGGGAGGGGGAGTTGGGGAGATAAAGCAGGAAAAAAAAAAAAAATTGGCAACAGTTGTTAGCCCAGGTGGCAATCCTTAAAAAAACAAAAAACAAAATAAGAGGTGTGGTCAATGATATAAAGAAATTAGAACCCTTGTGAACTGTTGGTGGGAATGTAAAATGATGTAGCCACTACAGAAAACAGTATGGCAGTTACTCAAAAAATTAAACACAGAATTACCATACAATCCAGCAATTCCACTTCTGAGTACAGACCCAAAAGAATTTAAAGCAGGGACTCGAACAGATATTTGTACACCTATGTTCATAGTGGTATTATTCATGACAGCCAAAAGGTGGAAGCACCCCAAGTGTCCACTGACAGACGAAGGGATAAACAAAATGTGAAATACGTGCACGTATGTATGTATGTACATATACACACACACACACGCACAAAACAGAATATTACCCAATATTAAAAAGGAGATCCTGATACAATGCTACAACATGGATGAACCTTGAAGACATTCAGCAAAGCAAAATAAGCCAGGCACAAAAGGACAAATACTATACGATCCATTGACATGAAGTACCTAGAGTAGTCAAATTTATAGAGACAGAAAGGGCTGAAGGGGAGGGCAAGAATGGGGAGTTATTATTTAATGGGTATGGAGCTTCAGTTTGGAAAGATGAAAAAAGTTCTGAAGATGGATGGTGGTGATGGTTGCAGAACAATGTGAATGTACTTAATGCCAACGAACTACATGCTTAAAAGTGGTTAAAATGGTAAAATTTGTTATGTGCATTTTACCACAATAAAAACAAAAATTGGGGGGGGTAGCCAAAAAGAAGAAGTAGGAAAACAAAATAATATTTAAGTATTATTAATATGCCAGGCACTTCCAAAAACATTAACAGAACTCTCAAAAACACACTGCAGAATAGGCCTTATAATCCCTGTTTTGAAGGCCAAGCAAATTCAGGGTTAGAGGTTAGTAATTAGTTTGCCTAAAGTACACACAGCTAGAAAACAAAGAAACTAGGGGAATAGTTCTAAGAAGACAGGAGAAGTAAAGATACAAAAGGTCAGCCTCTAGCCTAAAGAAAAGAGGGGCAGGCAGGGTTGAGGTAGGGCCCCTAACCCTGGGGGCACCTACTTACCTGGAGGGGGTGGACATCAGTGGCCCTTAGCACCAGAGAGGCGGTGCTGAAGCAGATGCCTGGGGTGATGAAAGAGGAGGTAACAGGTCGAGGGTCAAACAGGTTTGGATGATTGCAGACTTTTCGCAGCTGCATCAAAATGTTGATGACGCTCATGAAATGGCCCGTGGCTAGTGTCTCCTTAGTTCTGGGAGAGAGGGAAAATAAATAAGGCATCCTGACAGTCACCTCTGCTCTAATCTAGGGTCCCAGGGCCCACCCTCAGTCCTCCCTTACGTAGTCTGTGCCATGAAGTCATCATAGAGACAGCGTTGGCGCTTGGAGAGCCGGCAGCGGATAACATGCTCATACTTTTTAGGCATCTGCTTCTCAACATCCACCTTAACTCGGCGCAGCAAAAAAGGCCGCAAAACCTAAAAGCAAATAAGCAGGAGGCTGACAGGAGAACAGCGGGTACTGAGACCCAGCCTAGCCCCTTTAGCTGGGTCTTGGCCCCATGACTGGCTGAGCACTGGCTTAGTCCATCAGTAAACATTCATGGAGCCATGCAGCATGCCAGCAACCAATCACACAGATAAATCAGATGACAGCCCTCCTCTCGGGGAATTTACTGTCTGCTGAAGGAGACAGATATAAAGATGATGATACCACAACATAAGAAGCAATAAAAGGAAGCACTGAGGGCAGAGCAACTAACTATGCAAGAGGGATGACTCAAATTACATTTCAAGGAGTAAGTGTAAATTTACGAGATTACAAAAACAAATCCAGGATAGAAGCTAAGAACAAAAATTGTGGCAGTCACAGCAGCATAGATAACAAAAGGCAAATCTGAGATCTCAGGAGGTAAAATCTGATAGGACACAGTGATCAAGTTGACGTGGAAGAAGTGAAAGAAGGGAGAGAAGAGGAAGGAAGAGGTATAGTTAAGGAAGACTTCTTGGTTTCTAGTTTGATTTACCAAAATGATGGTGTGACTGACCAAAATGGAGTCGAAATAATAGGCTATAAGGCTTGAGATGTTTGACTTAGAAGAGAGTGAGTTCAAGAGGAACTTTCAATTAAAGACATCAAGTCAGAAACTGAAATACAAGTCAAGTGATCTAGAGTCAAGAGATTAAAAATACAAACTGGAGAGTCTTTAAAGCCTCATGAATGAGTAAACCTGTAAGATATGTAAATTGGGAAACAAAAAAGTAAAGATCAGGGGCCAGCCCGGTGGCACAGCAGTTAAGTGTGCACCTTCCGCTTTGGCGGGCCCGGGGTTGGCTGGTTCGGATCCCGGGTGTGGACATCGCACCGCTTGGCAAGCTATGCTGTGGTAGGTGCCCCATATATAAAAAAGAGGACGATTGGCAGCAGATGTTAGCTCAGGGCTAATCTTCTTCTTCAAAAAAAAAGTAAAGATCAGAATGCTGAGAGATGTTATTTAAAAGCTGGACAAAAGAAAAGGAGCCAGAGAAAACAAACAAACAAGAAAAGAGAACAAAACAAAAATATGAAGCTGAGGAAAGCCAGGTAAAGAGAAATCTAAGCAGGGACCAAGCAACAGTATTATTCTACTCAGAGAATAAGGAGAGAAATGTCACCATTAAAGAAAACAAGTAGAATGATGACTAAGTTGAGGTCACTCAATTTCCAGGGTTAGTCACTAGAACACCGCAGCATGACAATTGGTGAAATAAGCCTAGCACTGACTTCTCTCTCCCTAAGGGTTTTCTGGGTATTGCCTTTAGTTCCTCACTATTTCCAATACTGTTGACAAACTGTCACAGGCCCTACCTTATGGAGGCGTTTGACTAGACCTTCATTGTACTCTTGGCTGCCCTCAATCATGCCAGTTAGGGGGTTAGAGAACCATTCTTTGAACTCCCGATGAGACTGGAAGACATGGGGCATCAAAAAGTGCATCAAGGACCACAGCTCCATAAGACTGTTCTGCAAGGGAGTTCCTGTCAGGAGCAGGCGTCTCTGGCTGCAAAGAGACAGAGGGATTTAGAGGGAGGATGGTCAGCAAGGCCCAACCTTCCAAGCATCCTAACTTTCAGGCCTAGTCAACCCTCCCACAAATTCCCATCTCCATCTCCACCTGTTGAAATTGAGCAGTGATTGCCAGCGCTGTGACTTGAAGTTCTTGATGTTCTGAGCCTCATCCAGAATGAGATAGCGCCAGTTCTTGCGGCGGAAGGCCTGGTGGTCCTGCAGCACCAGCTTGTAAGACGTGATACACACATGGAAGGCATTGGGCTTGGTCCAGCCCTGAAGTAGCAGGAGAAAGCAGGAGATAGTGGGGTGAAAAGAAAAGAAACGGCAAAGGAAGACATGCTAAGGTTTTCAAGGGACAGAAATCAGAAAAGTCCCAAGTACAGAACAGAGCAACAGAAACAGGAGGGAAAGGAACTCATCTGAGGAAAGGGCCCAACAGTAAAAGAGGCACTGATGGGGGGGATCACATGGTGGAACGAACCTGCCGCTTGAGCTTCCTCTCTTTCTGGGCTCCATAGTAAGTGAGGATTTTAAAGCTAGGGCACCAACGTTTCAGCTCCATTTCCCAGTTCAACATCACACTGGTGGGAACAATGATCAAATGGGGACCCCAGTTACCTGTTTAGCAAAAGGATGAGAGATGTACAACATGGTGATTATAGTTAATAATAGTGTATTGCAATGGAAAGTTGCTAAGAGTAGATCTTAAAAGTTCTCAACACAAGAATTTTTCTATAACTGTGTATGGTGATGATGTTAATTAACTTATTTTGCCAATCATTTAGCAATGTATACAAATTTTGATTCATTACGTTGTACGCCTCAAACCAATATAATGCTGTGTGTCAATTATACCTCAGTTAAAAAAAATAAGGTTCAGAAAGATTTTAAACAGAGAAATTTAAAAAAAAAAAAAAGAATAAGAGATAAGGAAATATAAACCTTGGAGTTCTGGTTCCCCAGGTCTAACCCTGACCACTCTATCCTAATGGCCCTTTCTAAGAATCTTAGCACCTATGCTGGTCTCTCTCTACAGTTACGGTCCAGAGTCAATGAAGGTACTAAGAGAGCAAGAAAAGAGTGAGTGTTTCACCATCCTGCAGCTAGAGTCACCATTAAACAAGCTTCTCAGGGAGCTGGCCAAGGAGACCCAAGAGAAAGGGCCCTGCCTAGTTACCTTTCTCACAAGCCAAGTGGGCAAGCAGGGAGATGGTCTGGATTGTTTTGCCTAGCCCCATCTCATCAGCAAGAATGCCATTAAGCTTCTTCTCATACATAGTAACCAGCCAGTCCAGCCCAATGTGTTGGTACTCCCGGAGCTGGCCCCGCAAGAGCAGGGGGATGGGTGTCTTCACCTGGTAGGGAGGAAAAGACGTGTCACTGTGGAACTGAGGCATCTGTCATCACTGAGAAACAGAAAAGTCAAGATATGAGAAAGCAAAAGCTGAGGCTTGGGGATACCTGGGTAGTGGCCAAGGTGTAACCCTTGGGCTGGAGACTTTCAGCTGCTGCAGCGATGTCAGTAATTTCTTTCTTAGGGCCTAGAGTGGTGGTGGGCCCAGGGGTGGGAGGTCCACTGCCACCATCTACCTCACTCCGTTCTTCATCCCGGGCAAGCAAGTACTCCACCCCAAAGTCATCATCTTCCTCCTCTTCCTCATCTGCTTGGCTCTGTGACTGGGACTCCTCAGATTCATCAGATTCAGATTCTTCTGATTCTGAACTTCCACTTGTTTCCTCCTCCTCTGAATGCTCATCTTCCTCATCCTCGCTCTGCTCCTCAGCAGAGTCTAAAGCACAAGACCAAGGCTTAGTGCTCACCATACCTGCTTCTCTAGTGCCTGCCCTCCCCAGCTCCTGCCTTATGACCACACAGTCACCTGACTGACTGCTACTATCCTCTTGAGGAGCCTCTTCAGCTTCTGTGGCCCCCTCTGGTTCAAAGTCAGAGCTGTTAGCCTCAACCTCATCTTCATCTTCCTCTTCACTACTCCCAGAACCTGGTGCAGAGGCATCAGAAGCATAGGCTCCTGCATACTGCTGCAGTAGCTCCTCCACAGACAGCTCACCTGGAAGAGAAACGAAGTAAGCTTTTGGGTACTTCGAAGAGAAGGGAGAAGAGGAAGTCTAAGTGGTGCCAGTTCATTTTACCTAGGTTTCTGTAGTCACTGCTAGGCCCAGGTCCGAGGGGAGCTAAGAGTTTACTTTCAGCACCAGCTACTAAAGCCAAGCCCTACAACCTGGGCTAGAACCATGGATAGTGCTGCCTTCTGCTGGGAAGGACAGTATCAGTCTCATGAACCCCCCTTTTAAGGTACAAGTCAAACATAGCCACTATCATCTTCCAACGGCTCTCCTCTCCACCGAGCTCTCACATCACTTTGTTCAAACTTCCATCATAACCAGTCATCATAATGTATTTATAATTATTCATTTTTAAACCTTTGTCTTCAGATCTGGAGTCCCTCCGGGGGGATAAAAAGTGTCTTATTCATCGCTTTATCCCTGACATTCTGCACAGAGGAGATACCAAGTGGATGCTCAGTAAAACGTCAGGCGAGTGTCACCTTCTCGAGCCAACTCGCTCAGCTCCATGGCATGATCCACCTCCCCTTCCAACTGCTCCTCAGCTGCGATGGTGTCCTCTTCATCCTCCGCTAGGAAAGAGAATGAAGCAAGATCAGTGGGGACAGAGGCATAGGACACAGTCCAAATAGAAGAGGTGAGAAAACCTGAAACATTAGGTCCAGACAATTCAAGAGTAAGGGG
This sequence comes from Equus quagga, assembly GCF_021613505.1. Lineage (NCBI taxonomy): Eukaryota > Metazoa > Chordata > Mammalia > Perissodactyla > Equidae > Equus > Equus quagga. The sequence goes on along the minus strand of NC_060273.1, from coordinate 22,662,499 downwards.
CAACACGATAAAGAGAACAGGCCTGACCTTCATCCTCATTGGCAGTAAACTCTTCGTCATCCTCATCTGCATGCCAAGGTTTTTTGTTGCACTGTGTGACAGAGGAGGGTGTGGGCTTTACCTGTATGGCAAAGGATGAAAAGGGAAAGGGCCCAAGGTTAGAGCAGCAAGAGAAAGTCACAATGTTAAGTAAGATGTCAGAAAACAGTCTCCCTGTCCCATTGAGTGACAGCTGCCACTGGCACAGTCCCAGGGCAAGGATGCAATCAAGGGTTTTCTTTCAGCACCAGCTACCAAATCCTGGCCCAACTGTCTGGGGGAGGACCTGTGAAAGTGCTAGATAAGAAATACAAGCCCCCAACACCATCCGCATGCACTCAGATTTATGGAGAAACAGAGAGCTCAGGTCCAAAACAGACTTCAAGGTTACCATCCCAGCTCCAAACCTACAAAGCAGTAACGGAGTATTAGTATTAGTACTCCATTTCATGGAAGTAGCAAGGGCCAGAATAAGAATTTTTTCAAGGTCACAAAGCAATTCTAATACAGTACACTCTTGTACAGCAGCAGAAACTCTGTTCATTTCAGACTATAACTTGCCCCAAACCTAGATTCTTCCCTATCCATGCCCAAATGAGAGCTCAATTGCCCTTAACCAGGGAGGACTTCTGAAAAGCAGGACCAATCTTACAGACCAGAACTCAATCCTTTAACCTCTCCCTCTGCTCCCACTCTGAGCCTTCCCTCTACCCTTTCTGCCTATACCTTCAACACCTGAGAAGGCTCTTCTTCACCACCTTCTTCAGGCCCATCTCGGGTGTCACTATCACGAGATGAGGGGGTTCTCGAGGGGCTGGAAGGCCCTCCTAGCAGCTGAGGGGGGAGGGAACGGAGCAGCTCTTCCAGTGGCAGTTCTCCCTCACGTCGAAGCAGCTCAATCTCACGTCTCTGGGTCTCTGCATCATTGCCTTCCTGCTGTTCTTCAACCTCAATTGTCTCCTCATCATCCTCTTCCTCCTCCTCTTGGGGTTGGAAGTCCCCATCTATAGCAGGAGAACAAGGTCACAAAGTCCACGGGGCCCTGCAAGCCACAGGGTGGGTTTTCAGCTCTGGAAAGGGTACATGAGGAAGAGTAACAGAGCCAAAGAGGACACAAACCTTCATCATCCAGCCGGGCAACTGGGGGTGGAGGACTAGAGGCAGCTGAGGAAGAGCCAAGGCAAGGAGAAGAGCCAGCTTTGCTGGAGGCTAGTGGCTGGTTGAGGCTCTGAGACAGAAGGTCTGAGTACTTTTCAGTTTGCCCCACAATGAAGTCCAGGTGCAAGTCCAGAGCTTTTTTGCGCTTTTCCTCGAGTCGGGACTGTTGCTTGAATTGCACCACCTGCCACAAACATGAAATGGACAGGTCACCAAGATAATCTTTTATTCATGTACTCTTTCACTCAACATTTAGGGAAGCCTCCTGTATGCTAGGCTCTGGGTTGATTTTTCAGGAAGAGTTAAATGACCTTAAAGGTGCTTCTGAGGAAAGCACAAAGGGGGCACAGGGAAAGAGCCAGCTTAACTTTAGGCAGCAGAGAAAGATTTGCAAACGTGTTTGGAACTGAATCTTAAAAAGATTAAGTAGGTGTTCCCTAAGTGGAAATGAGGAGAAAGGCATTCTCAGCAACAGAAAGAGCATGCGTAAATAGCCAGGGACGTGCTAAAGAAAGTATGCCTGAAGTGGAAAAGAGAGGAAAGGAACTGGCAGAGATAAAACTGAAAATGTAGACAGAAGCCACATAGTACTTAGGAAACAATTCAACTTAATATACGGCAACAGCTTAATTAATGAGAACTTTGACAGTACGTAAGTAGGTAAATGGCACTGGCAGGTTTTAGAAAAAAGCATGCTTAGGGGCTGGCCCCGTGGCCAAGTGGTTAAGTTCGCGAGCTCCGCTGCAGGCGGCCCAGTGTTTCGTTGGTTTGAATCCTGGGCACGGACATGGCACTGCTCATCAGACCACAGTGAGACAGCGTCCCACATGCCACAACTAGAAGGACCCACAACAAAGAATATACAACTATGTACCGGGGGGCTTTGGGGAGAAAAAGGAAAAAAATAAAATCTTTAAAAAAAAAAAAAAGCATGCTTAATGTGCTGCAAAGGACAGATGGCGTAGTGAGGTCCAGAAGACCTATTAACAACCCCCAAAGGCAGGGCCCATATTTTCCCACTGTACTTCTTTCTTCTTCAAAGCACTCAATGCTAGAAAGGTCCAATGCACAACAGCAATGTCATCAGAATTGCTTGAAATTGTAATATTCACTTTCTCAAAGAGAAATTTTGACCATTCCTGTTACCATGCTACCCAACAAACCCAATGTGTTTCCCTTTCCCAATCCTTGCTGCCTACCTTCTCCACGCTGCTCCAGAACTGCCTGACATCCTTGGCCATGGTGGAGGCAATTCGGCGCAGCTTGGCCTGCTCCTCCCTCCGGGCCCGTTCCTCTTTCTGCCGCTGCTCCTCGTGGTGCCGGATCACCATGCGCACCACCTGTGGGAACGAGGGACCAACGTGAAAATACTCCAAGGCCAGACTCCTGCCCCCTCCCAAAGTCAAAAGCAAAGAGAATAATCAAGGCCAAAAAATCTGGGAAGTCAGCGCTTGCCTCGACATTATGTGCATTAATAAGCACCCTACCACTGTTATGTTTGATTCCCTTCCAACCAACCCACCTGTTAAGGAAAAGCAAACCTGAAATGGAAGGTAGGCCCAGTTGAGGATATACCTTACGGGCCACACCCCGTTTCCAACGACGCTCCTGAGCAAAGTCAGCAGAGAGCCACTGCATCTCCTCACATAGATAGTCCCAGTGGCCTTTGGGGCGGGGAGGCTCAGGTACTTTAGGCAGCCTCTTCAGTGACCAGAAACCCTCCTTCCGCAGCTCCGCAATCCGAGTCTCAATCTCAGCCTCCTAAGGAGAGAGCTAGGTCAACCAACTTACTAGACATATACTCCACTTCATGACCATGGCTGAATATTCTACTCTCTGAGTAGAGATATTCTGCAGAGAGATATTCTACTCTCTACAGGTAAGTAAGAGTATCAGGGAGATTGTGATTTACTTGAGATCACACAGCCAGGAAGTCTAAGAGCTAGAAATTAAAAATAGGTCTAATGACTCTAGACATCAGACTTCATGCTCTTTCCATTATATCACACAATCTCCATGCCCCATGAATATAGATGAGACTTGGGAAAACATATCCCAAGGGTAGTTTCACAGAGACACAAGAAGTACAGGCTTCTTTACTGATTCTAGATACAAGGGATCTTCATCACTGTAGAATTCTACTTACGCAACAGTATATTCATACTTAGAAATACACTATACAACCCAATTTACACAATCCTTTGTTTTTAAAAAATGCTATTTTTTGGGGCTGGCCCCGTGGCCGAGTGGTTAAGTTCACGTGCTCTGCTGCAGGCGGCCCAGTGTTTCGTTGGTTCGAATCCTAGGCACAGACATGGCACTGCTCATCAAACCACGCTGAGGCAATGTCCCACATGCCACAACTAGAAGGACCCACAATGAACAATATACAACCATGTACCAGGGGGCTTTGGGGAGAAAATGGAAAAAAATAAAATCTTTAAAAAAAATGCTATTTTTGTAAAAATCTATTTTTCTTTGGAAAATACTGAAAAGTTACACACAAAAAGATTAATAATGGTTAGTATGACAAAAAGGTAACACTGTTTCTACACTGATTATATTTCATAAGGAAAAAAATGAAAGCATTTGAAATTTTCTTTAACGGAGGTGACTAAAAAACTCAGGACAACGGCCCTCAATATTCTTGTCCTCTCCTGACAAAAACTAAATCACCACTTCGGCGGCCTGGGGTTCGTCAGTTCGGATCCCGGGTGTGGACATCAAAAAAAGAAGCAAACCCTAAATCAGAGGAAATGACAGCCAGAAATGAGACAGGGAACTAAATGGCCTGATGGTGAAGGAAACATCAAGAGACATGGGTATTAGACTAATGGCCCTCAAATTTGAGTATGCATCAGAACCATCTGGAGGGCTTTTTCAGACAGATTGCTGGGGCCCACCCCTACAGTTTATTTATTTATTTTTTTTTAAGGAAGATTAGCCCTGAGCTAACTGCTGCCAATCCTCCTCTTTTTGCTGAGGAAGACTGGCCCTGAGCTAACATCCGTGCCTATCCTCCTCTACTTTACATGTGGGACGCCTACCACGGTATGGCTTTTGCCAAGCAGTGCCATGTTCTCACCCAGGATCCGAACCAGCGAACCCTGGGCCGCCAAGAAGCACAACGTGTGCACTTAACCGCTGCGCCACCAAGCCGGCCCCCACCCCTACAGTTTAAATGGGTAGGGGGAAGAGGGGGACCAAGAATTTGCAGTTCTAACAAATTGCCAGGTGATGCTGCTGCTGCTGGCTTAGAAACCACACTCACCACTGGAAAAGTGTAAAAGAGGCTACAGGATAGAAATGAGAAGTAGAAACCAGTACATCTTAAGAACCTTACAGTTTACAAAGCACTTGCATGTCTATTTTCTCCTTTAATTTAAACCTCTTACCAACCTATAAACTATTAAACCATCCCTATTTTATAGAAAAGGAAATGACGCTCAGAGTTCAAGTGACTTGCTCAAGATCATATAAGTTAAGGCAGAGCCTATACTCTAAATCCATGACAGGAAAGAAATGTAAAATACCCATGGGACATAGGAGTTCAGGGAAGAAGACTCCCAAGAATTCTCACGGGTCTTCCCAATACGTACATGCTTGGCCTGCTCTGCAATCTCAGCATGGCTCTTCTCCCATTTTGGGCCCTTGTTAGCCAGGTCAGCAGCCTGGGGTAAGCTAAGCCCCTCCAGGGGCACTGTGGCACCATCTGGGGGCCCTGGAGGTCCATCCAGAGAGGAATCTTGAGCTATATGCTGGGGGGAGATGCCACCTGCCCCACTAGAGGCTGGGGAACTGGATGAGGCAGGGGACACAGGATTGCTGCCTGTCATGCCGTCCGACACCATCTAGAAAAGGGGAAAATGATAGATAAAATGAATCCTTAGCACTGTACCACGAGTTTTAAGTACACTATTTCCTTCTATCTTCACAAAAAAAACCTCTGGAGTAAGACATCAACCTTATTTTTATAAACACAAACATTTGGAATAAAGTTTTAATAAGGGGCTCAATATGGCAGAGCCAAGTTTATGGCAGATGCTTGGCATGCAAGAGAAGTTATAGCCTGACATTTATGCAGTTCCCAAATCCAAGAATACTACTATAGCGTATGATTTCATATTTTTAATGATCCTTTCAGAACCTCAATGATTTCACTCACATAAACAACTCCCTATTTTTCCCTCCTTTTCAGAGCAAGCATGGCAGATTCACCTATGCAAATAAATGTGAGCTACCACTAAATTCAAAGGGCATCAAAAAAAACAAAATCACCTAAACCTCTACAATCATGACAAGCCTTGGTAGTTTCCTTTACTAGAGAGGTGGGAGGTGGGAAAGGGGGTTGGTCACTGTTTTCAAACACCCACCTACTACTTTACAAGGTACTGCACAAGCAATAAAAAGTAGAGAACAAAATCCTACTTAAATGTGGACAGTGAGAGGGAACTCACAAAATTCACTTTAGCACACAAGCCTCAAAGTATGCCAGTCAAATTCCTACCTCAGCTAAATAACAAAAGACTACATGTTGCAAAATTTCCCAGCTGCTCAGGAAAATTATAAATATAAAATCCATAACCATCAAAAGTCTGACGTAACGCAAACTGAGATCTACTCAGTTTCAAAAGCCATGATTTTTTTCCCCATCCCCTTTATTTCCCTATGAGGAAAAAAATGAACACTACGCATCATCCACAACGCTTACCTTGTTCCAGTTCTGAAACAAACTGAGCTGTTCTCAAAGCACAGTCTTAGAAGCATGTTGTCCCAACCTCCATTTCCAATCTGGCCTAATTCAACCTTTTTCAGGTAATAAGGAGTTCCCACACTCTTAGAGATCGATGTTCCACTACTGTCAAGTAAAATGTGAGCATGCAACAGGCCTGACGGCCCACTTTAACAGCAAACTTTCTCCAAAGTCAGCTACCTAGGGAGCCAGGATCATGGCAATATTACTAAGACCTGCCACATTTCTTCTGCCTCAGAGCCAGTAGCCCTCTGAAACAGAAACAGAGAAGCAGAAACAGAGGAGCCCTCTCCACTTTCAAACCTGTGAATGCAGGATTGGGAGCTGAGGGTGAGCAGGGGAGGGGCTGCTCTGCATGGTCCCACTCCCAGGCTCCTCTTTGGATGCCTGTAGAATGACTGGGTCGTTGTCACCACTGCTGCTGGCCGAGGGGCTGGCGTCCGGCTGCAGGGCATGCTGGGAGCTGGCCTCATTCTGGGCCACCGGCCACCGGGACCCGCCTTCCAGGGCCCGGGGCCCACTAGGGCGTCCCAGTCTCCGCTCAGGTCCACTGGCCTCTGGAGCACCTTAAGTAAGGTAAAAACAGTAGAAATTAGATTTTAAAAGATTAAAGAATCTTTTAAAAAACTACGAATCACATAAAGAATAAAGATAAATGAACATAGTGATTATACCCTACATTTCTTGAGCATCTACTATGTGTCAAATACTAAGTGCTTACTTGATGTGTTCTATAATCCTCACATCTACCCTATGAACCAGATACTTTTCATGCTATAATAAATGTTTATTTAGTTCCTTCTACATACTGAGGATAGAACCATACAGAAAAGACCCCTGACCTAAATGGAGCTTACACTCTAATATTTCCTTTATTTTATAAGGGAGAAGATCAGAACATAAAAAGGTCAAATGGTTTGCATAAGATCACATAGTAAGGAAGTGGTAGAAAGAGACCTTAAACCTAGGTGATCTGATGCCAAAATGATGGCGAGGGTGCTACTCTCCTTGGTAGAGTCAGGATGATCAGATCTTTCTCTAACCATAGCCCCAATTGTGTTGTTGCACCACTATTTTCAAACCACAAGTCATTAACCTAAAATTTCTCTAATTACCTCAAACACTTCTCCCATTAGCACCAATACACAAAACGGTATCTGCATCCTCACCTGTGTGAGCTGAGACCACACTCCCTGTGAAAGTCTGTACTTCCACGGTGCCGCCGTACTGAGGGGAATCACGCCTGAAACAAACAGAAGGGGAGACAGCAACAGTGAGGAACCAATCCATATTTACCAACATCCATCAAAGCCTTCTTTACACCAGCTTTGAAGGCTTTTAAATATACCCAAATCAGTCTAAAGACTGACAAGAGTTATAGTAGTAGGAAAAGTTCACATTTCGGAAAAACGAAAGCAAAGTACACTTTGTGAAAACACAATTCCTTAGGGACATAAAATTCTGGCTGGGGGGGAGAAGAGGGAAGTGAAGAAAAAAAAGTTTAAAAAGCTTAAGTGTAAAAGGCTCCAACTACTCAGTGGAGGGCAAATAATGCAAAAAAAGCTGTCACATCCAGAAGCTCAAAAGGCGCTGGCTGCCTGGGAGCCTGCTCACCTTTCCAGTGAGAGCTGAACACAGTCACAGGAGAATCCACCCTTCCTCAGGGCAGGGCCCTGTGCCTGCTGTACCTGGACCGTAAGACACTTCCCCAAGCACAAGAACTACAGCAAGAGACTAGAGGAGCACTCAGATATGAGGAAGGGAGCACAGCCAAGCACCAGACCCCGGAAACAGGTAGAGTAAATCCACACAAGGCCCGGAAGTGTTTCCTCAGTTTAAGGAAATTCCTTAACCACGGTGCTGCCTTTGATTCACTCCCTCCTCCACAACAGATTCCCAGGACCCAAGCTAACCAGAATCCAAGAAGCCTGAACTCTTGACCCCAGGCTTCATTACTGTCTCCCAACTCCTCCCAACAGACTGACCCAGCGTGACCCCTGACCTCTGTCCCAAGTTGCCACCAGCCCTAAGATAGCCCCGCCCCCTCCTAGACTCCCACCCCACCCAACGTGTGCGACAGGCTGGGGGGAGGGGCCCGCGCGTGCGCGGCTGGAGGCGGAGTGAGCCGGCTGCGCGCACCGCCTGGGGGCTCCCGCCAGAACCCAAACCCACGCACACGAGGGTCGCAGGGCTGAAAAGCCTGCCCGTCAGGGAGCCCCCCCACCACCACCAGACCGAGAAAAGCTGAGATAAGGGAGGGTTTGTGCCGCCAGGTCCTGGTCCCTGACTGGATATGGTGGGCACGCGCCCCGACTACTTGACCCACGCCCCCCACTCCTCTTCCCGCGCGTCCCTGACGGGGGAGGGGGGGGGTGCTGGGGTTGGTGGGCGGGCAAGAGCGCACCTGGGTCTGTCCTCTCAGGGCTCGCTCGCTCGCTCAGGCACGCGTGCGCAGATGGGCGGGAGGGGAGAGGAGACGCGCCTGGGCCCAGTGCCGGCCGGCCTGGCCCCTCTCAGCCAGTCTCTATGGGCGCGCGCCGACAGCCTCGCGCACCGGCCCCGGGGCCCCGGCCGAAGGTGCGCGCGCAGCACCCCGGGAAGGTGGGAGGGGAGGCGGTGGCGGAAAGATGCGCGCGCAGTCACCCGTCAGGGGAGGGGGAACTGTGGAGCGTCCGCCATCTTGTCTCCCTCTCCTTACCTGCGTCCTCGGGGGCGTGGGCACCACCCCCCCTCCCGCCGAGGAGCGGGGAGGGCCCCCTCTTGGCTGCCGCCTTCGCGGCCTTTAAATTCCCCTGGGGCCCGTGGCTACTGCCACCGCCTTGCTTCCACTGCCTCCTCTCACGGCACAGAGATGCGGGCGGTGGGTGGGAAAAATGAGAGACGCTACTCCCAGCGAACCGCCGCCGCCGCTTCCGAGGCCTCACCAAAATGGCCGCCGCCGTCTCGGCCGCCACCACCAGCACCACCACCACCACAGCTCACTATCGCTACCGCCGGCGCGGCCCGTCCTCTCGCGAGAGACGGTAGCTGGAGGTTGGGGGAGCGGGAAAGCTCGCGTGCTAGCGTAGGGCGCCGCCCAAAGGGCAAGGCAGGCTGGGAGATGTAGTCAGCCGGAGGCTCCGCGGCTGCCCCGAGGCAGAGCATCGTTATCCTGCGACACAGAAGCTGCCGCTGAGGCTGCGTTGCGGCTGCCAACTCGGACCAGTCCCTCCTCTTTTAGTAGATCACCCAGAGAGCTGAAGAAATTTGTTAGATACTTTCAGCAAATTAGCATTGGAGCCTGGGCCTCTGGATTCCCACAGCAGTCCACTTAGAGATGCTTCGTTTTACGTGAGGGTGGTATTCTCGATAGCTCCCAAGCACCTATGTCATCTGTTGGCTAACCTTCTAGGTTAAGAACCCCTTTGAGGGGCCTGCCCTGTGGAATAGTGGTTAAGTTGAGCACGCTTTGCTTTGGAGGCCTGGGTTCCCAGTCAGGATCCCAGGCAGGGACCTACACTGCTCATCAGCCATGCTGTGGCTGTGACCAGCATATAAAGTGGAGGAAGATTGGCGCAGATGTTAGCTCAGGGCTAATCTTCCTCAGAAAAAAAAGAAAGAAAGAAAACCCTTTGAGAATCTGATACCATCACCCCAGAATAGGATAAGAGTAACAGACACCTGTACTGAGGCGACTTTGTGCACTGGTTATCTCTTTTAATCAGAACAATGCTCCATTTTACAAATGAATTGAGGCTTATAGATTAGCTACTGACAGAACCCAAAGCCAAGATTCCTAGCAAAGCCGTCTAAGTCCCAAGGATACACACTCTCACAAAATTTGCCACCTCAGCCCACCCCAGGACCCAGGTTAAAAAGCCCTAATAGGCCAGCTCGGTGGTGCAGCAGTTAAGTAAGCACATTGCACTTTGGTGGCCCAGGGTTCGCTGGTTTGGATCCCCGGGTGTGGACCTGGCACCCCTTGGCACGCCATGCTGTGGTAGGCGTCCCACATATAAAGTAGAGGAAGACGGGCTTGATGTTAGCAAAAAGAGCAGGATAGGCAGCAGTTGGCTCAGGGCTAATCTTCCTAAAAAAAAAGCCCTAATAAAGCTCTCATCATCCACTCAGTTTAGCTCTTCCCTGTTCTACTCCAAGAGTTGATCATTGTCTCTGTGTGTCATTGATGTAAAGTCTTGTTTTCCTTACAGCAACGACCAGGTGTTGAAAACTCAAAAACCTAAATGGGCTTGGAAGGTAATGTAAATAAAGCAAAAAGGGCAGGTGAGGAGAGTGAGGAACAGGAGGCCATATGCTCTGTCCAAAAGGAACAGCCACTGTTCAAACCCCTATTCCAGTGGTCACCTTACAGGAAGGTCTAAGGGTGAGATTCAGCCCACCAGCTCCCAATTTGCTACCTCTGGCCTCTGCTGGAGCCTCAAGGCATATAGAAGCTCCCAGGACAGATTGATTGAATAAGTGGATGGATGCCCATCCATTTAGGCCCAGTTCAGGGCTTTTTTTCAGGCCAAGCTTACATATTTCTGAAAACCCCATCGTAGAACCACGCTGAGCTCCCAAGAGATCTTTTGCCTCTTGGCCCTCCCATATACACTTTCATCCTTTCTCAACTATTTGTCCTTTGAAATCCAGCTCAAGAGCCACACACACATAAAATCAAAACAAGAAGAATATTTTGTGATATGTGAAAATTATATGTAATTCAAATTTCAGTGTCCATAACTAAAGGTTTATTGACGCCCAACCATGTCCATTCATTTACATAGCATCTATGGCTGCTTTCCTGCTACAAGAGCAGAGCTGAGTAGTTGCAACAGAGTCCATAGGCCCACAAAGCCTGAACTATTTTCTGTCTGACACTTTGCAAAAAAGTTTGCTGGGCCTGTCCCGGTGGCCTAGTGGTTAAATTTGGCACACTCTGCTTTGGCAACTGGGTTTGGGTCCCCAGCCATGGACCTACACCACTCCACTGTCAGTGGCCGTGCTGTGGTGGCAGCTCACATACAAAAAGAGGAAGATGGGCAGTGGATATTAGCTCAGGGCAAATATTCCTCGGCAAAAAAAAAAAAAAGTTTGCTGATCCCTGTTCTAAATCTTGATCTGGATGAGGTCACAACCATAGATATAAACATGCAAACATTCACTGAGCTGTGCACTTAAAATTTGTACACTTTACCTACCTCACAGCATGTGTTTTATACTTAAATTTTAAAAACAAAACAACCCTACAGGATACGACCCCTGTCTACTTTTTTTTACCTCATTTATCCATTGCTTACTATACTATAGCCATCATGCCCTTCTCCAAACCATGCATCAAGTTCCTTTCTGCTTCCAGAGCCTTCATCTTTGTTGTTCCCTCTGTCTGAAATTTTTTCTCATGGCTAACGCTCCCTTTTCATGAAAGTCTTATTTCAAACATTGCCTCCTCAGAGAAGTTCCCTGACGTTAAAGAGCACTTTCACTGCCAGTCACTCTCTGGCAACGCTTACCTGAAATTATTAATTTACTTGTATGTTTGTTTATTGTCTGCCCCCCTCCCTACTAAAAGAAAAGCTCCCTGAGAGTAGGGACATTGTCACAGGGTTCACAGTGCTCTCTAGATAATTACTGAATGAATGAAAAACATTTCAAACAATGCTGTGAAGAAGAGATTGTTGGTTCCATTTTATGAATGAAATTTTGGTTGAATGAAAAGTGGATGAAAACTCAAGATCGTCAAAATGCCAGTTCTTTCCAAGTTGATCTGTAGATTCAACGCAATCCCAATCAAAACCCCAGCAAGTTATTTTGTGAATATCAACAAACTGATTCTAAAGTTTATATGGAGAGGCAAAACACCCAGGATAGCCAACACGATATTGAAGGAGAAGAATAAAATTGGAAAAGTGACGCTACCTGACTTTAAGACTTGCTGTAAAGCAGCAGTAATCAAGACAGTGTGATACCGTTGAAATAGACAAAGAGATCAATGGAACAGAATAGAGAGCCCAGAAATAGACCCACATAAATATGGTCAACTGGTCTTTGACAAAGGAGCAAAAACAATACAATGGAGCAAAGATAGTCTTTTCAACAAATGGTGCTGGAACAACGGGACAGCCACATGCAAAAAAGTGAATCTAGACCCGGACCTTATGCCCTTCACAGAACTTAATTCAACATGGATCACAGACCTAAATGCAAAGCTCAAAACTATAAAGCTCCTGGAAGATAAACATAGGAGAAAACCTAGGTGATTTTGGATATGATATGGTGACTTTCTAGATACAACACCAAGGCCACGATCCATGAAAGAAATAATTGATAAGCTGGACTTCATTAAAATTAAAAACCTGCTCTGTGAAATACAGTGTCAAGGGACTGAGAAGACAAGCCAGGCTGAGAGAAAATATTTGCAAAAGACACATCTGATAAGGACTGTTTTCTTTTTTTTTTTTACAGATTTTATTTTTCCTTTTTCTCCCCAAAGTCCCCCAGTTCATAGTTGTGTATGTTTAGTTGTGAGTCCATCTAGCTGTGGCATGTGGGACACCACCTCAGCATGGCCCAATGAGCGATGCCATGTCCGTGCCCAGGATTCAAACTGGCGAAACTCTGGGCCACCGAAGCGGAGCGCGTGAACTTAACCACTCGGCCATGGGGCCGGCCCCAGGACTGTTTTCTAAAATGTACAAAGAACTCTGAAAACTCAACAACAAGAAAACAAACAACCCGATTAAAAAATGGGCCAAAGACCTTTACAGACACCTCACCAAAGACACCAAAGAAGATATACAGGTGGCAAATAAGCATATGGAAAGATGCTTCACAGCATATGCCATCAGAGAAATGCAAATTAAAACAACAAAGAAATACAATTACTCATCTATTAGGAGGGACAAAATCCAGAATACTGATAACACCAAATGCTGACAAGGATATGGAGCAGTGGGAGCTCTCATTCATTGCTGGTGGGAATGCAAGATGGTACAGCCACTTTGGAAGACAGTTTGGTGGTTGCTTACAAAAATAAACATACGCATACTCATATGAACCAGCAATCATCGGCTTTCAACTCCCAAAGGAGTCGAAAACTTATGTCCATACAAAAACCTGCACACAGATGTTTATAGCAGTTTTATTCATAATTGCCGGAACTTGGAAGCAACCACAATGTCCTTCAGTAGGTGAATGGAGAAATAAGCTGTGGTACATCTAGACAATGGAATATTATTCAGCACTAAAAAGAAGTGAGTTATCAAGCCATGAAAAGACATGGAGGAATCTTAAATGCATATCACTAAGCGAAAGAAGCCAATTTGAAAAGGCTACATACATACAGTATGATTCCAACTCTATGACATTCCGGAAAAGGCAACACCGTGGAGCCAGTAAAAGGATCATTGGTTGCCCAGGGTTTGCTGCAGAGGGGCTGGGGGAAGAAGGAATGACTGGGAGGAGCACAGGATTTTTAGGGCATACATACTCTGTATGATACTATAATGGTGGATACATGTCATGGTACATTTGTGCAAATCTCTAAAATGTACAAGACCAAGAGTGAACCATAATGCAGACTATGGATTTTGGCTGATTATAATGTGTCAATGTAGGTTCAACAATTCTAACAAGAGTACCACTCTCATGGGGGATGTTGATAATGGGGGAGATTGCATGTACAGGGACAAGGGGCATATAGGAAATCTTTGTACCTTCCCCCCTTAATGCTGTGAACCTTAAACTGCTATAAAAAAAAATAAAGTCTTCATTAAAAAAAAGTGAATGATGCCTATGGTTTTACACCCTCCTCCCATCTCTCTTGGAAGACAGGATGCCAAGCCAGAGCCTGAATGGATTGGATCTAGCCTGTGCTATTAATCCCCTGTTATGTGACCTTGAGCAATTCGCCTCACTTCTCTGAGCCTCACTTTCCTCATCCATAAAGTAGGGATAGGGTTGCTGATGTAAAATTGCTTTGAAAGCTCTAAAAGAGCTACCTAAAGGCAGGGACATATTTTGGACCTATATTTCAGAGTCCCAAGTTTAGCTTTCAGATGTGCTTTACATAGTGTTTTAATGTTCTGAGTATTATTAATACTTTAGGCAGGAGAATGAAGTCTCCTACTTTCCAGAGGCCCCTCGATTCCTAATTGTTTTGCACTGGGAAAATTCACACATTGTCATGTATGTCTGGCTCCTGAAGGCAGTTGAATTTGCGACATCTTGTTCCTACATGAGTGGTAGTGGGTGCACTCTCCTGACCAGCATTTCCTCTGCCCTCTGAGTCTCAGGCTCTGTGCTGGGTGAAATGGGAGAGACAGGAGAAAAGATGATATGGTTCCTTCTCTCAAGAATCTAGTCTCACTTTGGAATGAGCTGTGAGTTTGCTAAAAGTCAGGGCAGAGTGTTTTGATGCCATGGGAGAAGGTGGTCAAGGGTCAGGTCAGACCCAGCGGGGTAGCAGGGAAGGCTTGAGCCTGGCTTTGGGAAATTTAGGCATGAAGGGTAGGCATTTCAGGAAGATGACACAGCCTCAACAATGCTGAGAATTGGGGGACAGTGAATAGATCATCTTATCTTCTTTATGAGGGAGAAGATTGAGACAGTTAGATATGTCTCCTGGAGTGAGGTGGCCAAAGGCCCAGTGTGCCTTTGTTCAGAGGTGACAAGGAGCTATTGAAAAGTTGTTGAGCAGGAATTGGCGTGGTCCAGGCTCCACTTTCCAAAGGATGATCTAACAGGATGTATAGAATGGCTGTAAAGACAGCTGTAAGGCTGGAGACAGGCCACAGCAATTACTCGGTTGTAATGTGGGCTACTGGCCAAGAGGTGGCAGTGGAGATAGAGGGAGAGACGCTGTAGAGGAAGAATTAGCAGAACTTGGCAGACAGTTGACTGCTAGTGATAATGATCCTCCAAACAGCCTTTGTGGCCTTCTGTGAGGCCAGCCTTTCCCAGTCTCCTCTTCCCTCCTACCTCCCTGTCCGCTCTTTCTGGGTCTCCCTTACAGGCCACTTCTCCTGGACCCCTCCATCAATTGTAGGGGTTCCTCAGGATTGCTTCCCTCAGTTGCCTTCTTTCATCCAACACCTTGTCAAGGACAGAGGCAGATTCACTGAAGCTAATGAAGCTTAAGCTTCATGGGCCTCCCTTACAGGGACCCTTCATTGCTAGAAGTATCTGGGGATTATGGAACAGTCTAGATGAGGTGGAGAAACCAGGTTGCAACCTGAAAGTATTTACCTATAAGCACTTCTGGTAATTTGCCTAAATATATCTCAGAAGAAAAAGGCATTAACCTCTAAGCCTCTAGTAACTTGTCATGGTTTCATTGTGCATTACAATTACCATCTCTTAAGCCAAGGACTTGGGTTCCCATCTGTCTAACTCCTGGATTCCTCTTGCAGACATGCCAGGCACATCGGACTCAGACATCCAAAACTGAGCTCATGATCTGAACCACAAAATCTGCTATGAGGAGGTGGCACCACCATCCACCCAGCTGCTCAAACTAGAAATGTAGGTATCACCTTCCCTTTCCCTCACACCCCACATCCAGCCACCAAGTCTTGTCCATTCCATCTGCAATATTTCTCCCTTCTCTCTATTTCTCTCCAGACCCACACCCAATCCTTAGCCCTTGATGACTTATAATCAGTGACGGTACCAAGAACTGACTTGTTGGGACTGCTGGGACTCTAACCCTCTCTCCCGCCACCATTATCTCCAACTGCCTCCCCACCCCATTCTTTGATATGGAAAATTGCTGTTTTCTCAGTCTTATGTAAAGTGATATGCAAATGAAGCTTCAAGCTGAGTCAAGTCCTCTGGCCACCTGCTCTCTACCAGCTGGACAGCTGCTCCTAACCCTCCTAGCAAGTAAAAATTCCAGAACTTGGGCCATCTGCATCAACCTCCTAATCGGTCTCCCTGCTGCCAGTCTCTCCTGCTCCCTAAAGTCCCAGCTCTTGCAGGGGTTCCATTCCAATGGGGGAAAACAAAGAACAAGCATGAGAGTGCGATACGATGTCAGGGACTGATGAGGGCTCAGTCCTCTTGTCAAAGATGGAGTGGGGCAGGGGAGATGCCATTTTTAGACAAAGTGATCTCTGGTGAGGTGACAGCTGAACACAGACTTAAGAAAGTCTCTCCACACAGCAGCCAGGGAAAACTTTTCTGACTGCAAAGCTGACACTCACTCTACTTCAAGTCCTTTCATGGCTCCCATGAAACTCCTTTCTAAGGCCCCCAAAGCCATGTATGGTGGGCCCCTGCCAAATTCTCCAGCCTCATCTCTCCCAACTCTCTACACTCCAGCCACACTGGTCTTCCCACTGGTGTCTCTTTACAGGCTCTTTCTCCACTCTGGCCTTTCTCGCACGTGGTTCTCTCTTTTCTTTCCACCCAGTCAAAACCTACAGGGTAACACTGCTACCTCCAGAATTCTTCCCTGGCCCTCAGACTATGTTATATCTCCTATAACATCCTGTGCTTTTTTGCCTTTTAGGACTTTTACACTAGGAATAACTACTTGAGTTCCTGAAGGCTCATGGTAAGTGAGGGGTCACATCTGTCTTATCCACTTCTGTGCATATGTCTAGACCCATGGTTTGGGGGACAGCCAGGAATATACTAAGTATCAGTAGACAGGGTTGGATTGACATCTGCATGCGTGCATGATAGTAATAACTTATATGTGATAAATTCTCTCAAAAATTATAATAACGACAAACACTAAGTACAAACAGTAAGCACTAAGCATTTGTGTTTTTACACAAATTAGTTCACTTAATTCTTACCCTATTAAGTAGATTATCATCCCCTTTTTACAGATGGTAAAAACATGGTTAAAGAATTGTCCCAAGTGACACAGCTGGAAAGCAGTAGAGCAGGGACTTGAACCCAGAGAGACTGACCTATGTGTGAGCCCTTAACTGCTGTGCAGGACACCCTATCAAATCCAAGTCTATGATGTGCCAGGCATTATTCTTGGCACCAGGGAGATAATATTGGGAAAATAGACAAGTAAAACTACTCACAAAGTTCCAGTTTTTATCAAGTTTACATTCCTGGTGGGGGAAGACAAAGAAAAAACATATAAAAAAGTGAAAGCATAGGGGCCGCCCTGGTGGTGTAGTGGTTAAGTTTGCACACTCTGCCAGGGTTCACAGGTTCAGATCCCAGGCACAGACCTATACACCATTCATCAAGCCATGCTGTGGCTGACATCCCACATACAAAAAATAGAGGAAGGTTGGCACAGTTGTTAGCTCAGGGCCAATCTTCCTCACGAAAAATAATAATAATAAGTGAAAGTATAAAATAATGATGGGTAATATATGTTATGAAAAAGTAAAATGGGGGGCTGGCTCAGTGGAATAGTGGTTAAGTTCGCATACTCTGCTTTGGTGGCCCGAGGTTCTCAGGTTCAGATCCCAGGTGCGGACCTAGCACCGCTCATCAAGCCATGCTGTGGTGGCATGTCACATAAAATAGAGGAAGACTAGCACAGATGTTAGCTCAGGGCTAATCTTCCTCAAGCAAAAAGAGGAAGATAGGCAACAGATGTTAGCTCAGGGCCAATCTCCCTCACAAAAAAAAAGAAAAGTAAAGTGGATTTGGGGAGAGAGAGTAGGGGGCACGGGAGGTGCTAGTCTAGACAAGGTGGTCTGGTAAGACCTTTCTGGTGTGGTGACATTTGAGCAGAGAATGCTTTGGGGGAAGAGCATTCTAAGCAGAGGTAAATAAGTTCAAAGACTCTGAGGCTGGCCCAGCTTATCCTGACAGGAAACAACCAGGAGGTCCAGGAGGCTGCAGGGGACAGGGGAACAGTAGGAGATGAGGTCTGAGAGGAGCATCAGGCCTGAATCCAGCAAGGCTTTGAAGGCCAAGCTAAGGAGTTTAGATGGAACTCTAAGTGTGGCTGGAGAAGGACTTTGAGCAGAGGCTAGTGCTGAGAATGGACTGTAGGTGTAACATTAGAAGGCAATTGCTGTAGTCTAGGTGAGAGGCGATAGAGACTGAAATTTTTAAGTAGAACGGGAACCTGGGGGTAGGGTTGCCAGATTTAGCAAATAACTCTTATGGGGACCTCTGCGAGGGGCCTCAGGGAGGCAGCTGTAGAGTAACTGAGGTCCCAGTAGGCTAGGACAGCGTGGGGAGCTGCTACAATTCCTCTCTATTCTCTAGGAGGCCTGTGAACTTCTGAGAACACAGCCAAGACAGAGCCTTCACAGGTGGAATCCAGCACATCTTAAGCATACACACCCATCAAAAATATCCCCAAGCCTAGGGGGCGGCCCAGTGGCTCAGCAGTTAAGTTCGCACATTCCGTTTTGGCGGCCCAGGTTTGCTGGCCAGGATCCTGGGTGCAGATCTACCCACTGCTTGTCAAGCCATGCTGTGGCAGGCATCCCACATATAAAGCAGAGAAAGATGGGCACGGATGTTAGCTCAGGGCCAGTCTTCCTCAGCAAAAAGAGGAGGATCGGCTGCAGATGTTAGCTCAGGGCTAATCTTCCTCAAAACAAACAAACACAAAACCCAAAAAATATCCGCAAGCCTAAAAGAAGGAAACTAAAATCATGACACCCAGTTCTAGGAAGGGTGTGGGAAGACAGGCACTCATATGCTGCTGGGTGGAGTATAAATGTGCACAATCTTTGTGATTTGAATTTTTAAAAGACTATTTTCTTTATTTTTTTTTCTGCTTTATCTCCCCAAATCTGCACCCACCCCACCCCCCGCTGTACATAGCTGTATATCTTAGTTGCAGGTCCTTCTAGTTGTGGCATGTGGGATGCCGCCTCAATGTGGCCTGACAAGGGGTGCCATGTCCACGCCCAGGATCCGAACTGGCAAAATCCTGGGCTGCCGAAGCACATTGCAAGAACTTAACCTCTCGGCCACAGGGCCAGTCCCAAGACTATTTTCTTTAAAAAATGTTTTAAATTTAAAAAATATGTTTTGCCCCAGAAATTCCACTTTTGGAAATTTATTTTAAGGAGTGAATCAGAAAAATGAACAAATATGCATGTACAAAGATATTCATCATAGCATTTTAAAACATTTATTTATGTTTATAAAAGCAAAAAAATTTGGACATGATATAAAGGTTCAACAGAAGAAAAATAGACAATGATATGAGGAAGTAGCGGTGGGCTGGCCTGGTGGTGCAGTGGTTAAGACCATGTACTCTGGTTAAGTTTGGCAACCTGGGGTTCTCCAGTTCAGATCTGGGGCATGCACCTACCCACCGTTTATCAAGCCATGCTGTGGCAGGCGTCCCACATATAAAGTAGAAGAAGATGGGTGCAGATGTTAGCTCAGGGCCAATCTTGCTCAGCAAAAAGAGGAGGGCTGGCAGTGGATGTTAGCTCAGGGCTAATCTTCCTCAAAAAAAAAGTGAAAAAATAAAAAAGAAGTAGTCAGTAGACAAGCAAATTCAAATGACCAATAAATATACTGAAAAGATGGATACCTTCATGAATAATTAGGGAAATATAAAAGTGATGACACAACCATTTTACAGAGCAAAAAGGACTTTGCCTATCTCTGTACAGTTGTGTTTTGTTTAACAATTCTGCACCCCTGCAGTGCATCTTAGTGCCCAGATTATGGTCTCTAAAAGGAACTAGGGCTGGTTGTGAAAAAGGACAAGTCTATGTGTAGGGATGGAAGATACAAGGCGAGCCTGGAGCATCTTATTGAGCTAGGAAGCAAGGAATTTTCAAAGGTCAATGGAGTCTTGTTGGAAACACACAAGAACCTTTGCAAAAGGGCTCCCCCGGCCAACGCTAAGACCATTGAAACCTCAGAAGGAGAATATTGGGCTGAGGTCAATATTGGAAGTGGTTCATTAAAGTATTCACAAAAGAGTGAACATAAAGTACTATATTCTAAAAAAGGTGAATAGAATAAAATACATGCTATTTTGTTGTCTTAGTAAAAAAAAGAGAAAGGGAGCAAAAAAAAAGTAACAGAATGTGTGATTGTTGATTCCAGGAGAGTGGCACACAAGTGTTTGTTATACTTATTTTTTTTCAACTTGAAAACAATTTAGAAATGTTTCTAGGGTCGAGGTAACGCAAGTGTTTGCTTTATAATTACTCTTCAAAAAGTAAATATATTTTATACATTCTTCTTATGTGTTATATTTTACAATTAAAAAGGTTTTTTTTTTAATGTGCAACGGCAAGAGATTGTTTGATTAAATTACAGTACAGCTGTTATAATGGCGTAATGTGCAATCATTAGAATGACGTACTGAGGGGGCCGGCCCCGTGGCCGAGTGATTAAGTTCATGCACTCCGCTGCGGCGGCCCAGGGTTTCGCCGGTTCGGATCCTGGGTGCGGACGTGGCACCGCTCGTCAGGCCACGCTGAGGTGGCGTCCCACATGCCACAACTAGAAGGAACCACAACTAAAATATACAACTATGTACAGGGGGGCTTTGAGAGAGAAAAAGGAAATAAATAAAATCTTAAAAAAAGAGAATGATGTACTGACATGGAACATATTGGAAACAGCAGGGTACAGGGTATATTTTGTAAGATTCCAATTTATAAATTGAGAGGATGAATACGTTTGTATAGACACAGAAGGAAATATGAGAGAGTGTTCACCTTGTTGGATGGGGTTCTCTCTGGGTGGTAGGATTTGGGGATAATTTCAACTTTTCTGTATGCTTGTCTGAATTTTTAAAAATTTTCATCACATGCAGGTATCATCACTATAAAAGTAATATACTATAAAAATCCAAACCACCTCAATCCAATCTCTGTAGCTACTCTGAACAGAGTTTACTGACTCTCCTCATAGACAGTTTTTTTCAGACCTTTACACACACAAACATTTTCTTTTTTTAACAAAAATGAGATGATACTGTGCATATTGTTCTACAACTTGCATATCTCATCTAGCGACACAGTTATAGAGAGATTTTCTTTATAAATCACACTTGTATAAAGAGAGAAAAGTTACAATTATTTCTGGGTTTGGAAAAAAATGCTGCAGTTGTATATTATTGACATGATAAAATGTGAAAAAAACTAATGTATAATAAGATTGCACTTTGTAAAAATAAATGCCTAAATAAGCAAACAAAAAAGCAGACAAAAAGTTTAAAAGAATATACCACAAACTGTTAAATGCGACTATCTTGTTGAGGATGAAAAGGCAAAAACTGTGATATTTCTTTTTTATATTCTTCTGTGTTTTCTTTAAAAACATTTTTTTGTTTGAGGAAGATTGGTCCTGAGCTAATCCTCTGCCACCAATCCTCCTCTTTTTGCTGAGGAAGACTGGCCCTGAGCTAATATCCGTGCCCATCTTCCTCTACTTTGTAATGTGGGACACTTTCCACAGCATGGCTTGACAAGTGGTGCCATGTCTTCACCCAGGACCCGAGCCTGCGAACCCCGGGCTGCCGAAGTGGAACGTATGGACCTAACCGCTGTGCCACTGGGCTGGCCCCCTAAAACCCCTTTTTTTTTTTTTTTTTTGCAGTGAGCATAAATCTTTTTAATTTATGAATTTCCCCCCAGCTTTATTGAGATACAATTGACATATAACATTGTTTTGAACGTTTAAAATAGACTTTTTTTAATTATAGAAGTAATGTGCTTGCTCTTTGTAAAAAATAAAATCCAGTATTAGAAAGTGTAAACCAAAAAGTATGTCCTTCCCTTGGGGCCAGCCCAGTGGTGCAGCAGTTAAGTTCGCGTGTTCCGCTTCGGCGGCCCGGGGTTCGCCAGTTCAGATCCCGGGTGCGGACCCAGCACCCCTTGGCAGGGCATGCTGTGGCAGGCGTCCCATGTATAAAATAGAGGAAGATGGGCACGGATGTTAGCTCAGGGCCAGTCTTCCTCAGCAAAAAGAGGAGGATTGGTGTCAGATGTTAGCTCAGGGCTAATCTTCCTCAAAAAAAAAAAAAGAAAGTATGACCTGCCCTTCACCTTCTCAATTCCACTCCCCAGAGAAGTACCTAGTGTCAACAGCTGCTTGCATTTGTTCAGAAATTTTCCACGAATACGTATGTCTTTTGTGACTACAAATGATATACTGTATATGTTGTTCTCCATCATGCATAGTATCTTTCCAGGTCAATATATATAGATTTATCTCCTACTTTTAAATAGCTATGGAATAGGCAACTGTGTGGATATACCATGATATACAGCTAACTTTGTACCACACTGTGATGAACAACCTTGTACATTTTTATCTCAAGTTGTGCAAGTAAATCTATAAGGTAAATTCTTAAAGTAGAAGAGAATTGCAGGGTCAAAGAGTATGTGCATTTAAGATTTCCGTAGACACTACTACATGTTGCTCCCAAAAGGGCTGCTCCAAGTTTTAGTCCCATCAACAGGATACAAAGGATGCCTGTTTGCCCCTCATTATCAATATTTTTTAAAATATTTTATTTATTTATTTTTCCTTCTTCTGCCCAAAACCCTCCAGTACATAGTTGTATATTTTTAGTTGTGGGGCCTTCTAGTTGTGGCATGTGGGACGCCGCCTCAGCATGGCTTGATAAGCAGTGCCATGTCCGCGCCCAGGATCCGAACCAACGAAACACTGGGCCGCCTGCAGCAGAGCACGCAAACTTGACCACTCGGCCACTGGGCCAGCCCATCAATATCTTAAAATATCTGCTGTAAAACATCAACTACACAGAATAAAAAGCTTTGTTTTTATTTTAATTTTTTATCTTGACACAAACTCTTGTTGAAAAGAGATTCTATGCACAAGGTCAAACAAAATAAAACAAAAATTCCAAGCAGTACACAAAGGTATATAGTAAAAAGAAAGTCTTCCTATCCATGACCTCCCACCCCATGTAGCCCCCAGTTACACTATGAAAGGCTGTTCTCTGAATATAGAATTTTATATGTATGGATAATGGATATTTCCCCCACTAACGTTTTTTATACGAATAGTAGCATTTGGTACATGCTCTTTTTTTTTTTTTAGAAAGCACCTCAGGTACAAAGAATTGATTAATTAAAATCCTTAATCTGTGACATGTTGTTTTCTGTTCATGGCCCTCTTTTATTTATTTACTTGTTGTTTTATGTTTTTATTTACTTATTCATTTATTTATATATTTACTTATTAATATTACAATCATATTGACAATAATTCACATCTTATGATGGGCTCTACCTCTATCCCAGTCAAGCTGCTTCCGCCTCCCTAAATCAGAAAAGCGCTATCTTTAACTTTGTGTTGATTGTTTTCTTGCCTTTAGTTTTGTAGTTTTGTTCTCTGTATGATGATTAAACAATATATTGTTTAGTTTTAGTTGTTTCTGAATTTTAGAAAAAGGGTATCGTGATGCAGATAGTCCTTGGGTTCTTGCTTTCTTTTTTCACAGTCAATATTAAGTTAATAAGAATCATCCATGCTGGTATGTGTGGCTGTGGTCCATTCAGATTTCACTCTTATGTAATATTTCATTTTGTGAAGGTGCCCCAATGTATTTATCCATTCTCCTGTTGAAGGGCATTTCGGGTTCTTTCTGGTTTTTTGCCATTTGTTCACTCCTGTTATGAATATTCATGTACATCTCTTCAGGAGCTTTTCAGCCGTGTTTCCTCTTCTTTGAAATGCATGTTCAAGTCTTTTGCCCATTTTTCTGCTGGTTTATTGTCCTTTATTGATTTGGACAATAAAGCTCCGGTACATAGTTGTGTATCCTAGTTGTAGGTCCTTCTAGGTCTTCTATGTAGGACGGTGCCTCAGCATGGCTTGATGAGCAGTGTGTAGGTCTGCGCCCAGGATCCGAACCAGTGCACCCTGGGCCGCCGAAGTGGAGCATGAGAACTTAACCACTACGCCACCCAGCTGGCCCCTGCTATAGCTTTCTAACAATTCTTGTAGAGCAAGTCTCCTCTCTCTTCTTCTTCAGGAATATCTTCCTGTTCTTAGCCCTTTACTCCTCCATATATATATATATATATATTTTTTTTTTTAACAGCTTGTTGAGTTTCATGAAAAACCCTGTTGTAAATTTTATTAGCATTGCATTGACTCTTACAGATCAATTTGGAGAGAATTGTATCTTTACAGTATTGTCTTCCTATCTATGAACACAAGACATTTCCACTTACTTATTAATAATAAATCTTGAAGATTATTCCAGATCTGCAGGTTGGGATCTACCTTATAATTTAAAAGGCCATACTAGGGGCCAGCCTGGTGGTGTAGTGGTTAAGTTCATGCACTCTGCTTTGGTGGCCCTGGGTTTGTGGGTTTGGAACCCCAGGTGTGGACCTACACACTGTTCATCAAGCCATGCTGAGGCCGTGTCTCACGGAGAAGAACTAGAAGAACCTGCAACTAGGATATACAACTATGTACTGGGGCTTTGGGGAGGGAAAAAAAAGAGGAAGATTGGCACAGATGTTAGCTCAGGGACAATCTTCCTCAAGCAAAAAGAGGAAGATTGGGAACAGATGTTAGGGCCAATCTTCCTCACCAAAAAAGAAAGAAAGAAATAAAGAAAACAAAGGCCATTACTAGTCCATTGTGTGAATGTCAGATGATTTATTTAATCAATCCCCTATTTTGGACACTTGAGTTGCTTCCCTTCTCTAGCTCTAGAAACAATATTTTAGTGGATACCCTTGTAGTGAATGTCTTCACCTAGGTGAAAAAGTGTTGTTGTTTTTAAAAGTGTCCCCCTATTGCTTATTTAACTGGCTTGTTCTGCACCCAGCACGATGGCTCTAGGTGTCCTCAGTCCTTCTTCCTCACCATATGCCTCCTCCACGTCTTCCCCAGGAGACTGGTAGTGACTCTGTTATCCCCAGCATCGGGGTCAGGGTCCCCCAGGGAGTCTACAGTAGCTTCTCCTGAAGTAGCAGTGGGGTGAAGAGGTTTGGGGTAAAATAAATCAATTTCCGTAGAGAAGAAAAAATGCTTTTTTTCTAAGGGGTGCCAAGCTCTTCTTACACATTTCATCAAAACCACCCACCAGCCCTGAGAGGTTGGCATCGTGACCTCGTTGTTGTTCCCACATTAGCCTGACACATTGTGAGACTCCAGCTCATATAGCATTTTAGAGACTGTAACTGGCTTCCAGCCTGGGGGTGTCCCAGTCAGCCTTGGGAAATGTTTATTGACAAGTAGGGCGGGGTGTGAGTATATCAACAAACACTTGTTAATCAGTTTTTCTCCTTTCAGAGTTATAAACGGGCTCACTGTTTTGCTAATGAAAAAAGTCAACATTCATTTGCATCCCTGAGGGCCTTTCTTCACTCACAATGGGGCTGGGGAAGGCAGAAGCTGGTATTAGGGAAAGAGTTAGAGACAAGACCTGGTCTCCTCTTCCTCTGATCTCGGCACCTAACAGATGGTCTGACACCTAGTTCCATAAATGTTATCAATCAGGACATTTACAGAATAATTACCCTAACAGCTATTTCCTGGACATCTACCATGCTCCAAGCACTGTGTGAAGTCTTTTTCTTTCGCTGCAGCTTTTAATCCTCAACATCGTGTGAGGTCCAAGGCCTTGTCCCTTTTTGATAGGTGTAGTTAATTCTCAGGGTCAGAGGTAACTAGCCTAAAATCATAATGCAGATAGCTGACAACGCAGGGATTCGACCTCATATTTTGTCTGACCCTAAACTCTGCCCATCTTGAATTTCTCACTAAGTTTGGATAAGCCCTTTCCATCTTTGTGCCTCAGTGTACGGATGCATAAGATGGGGACAGTCATACCAGTCTTGCCTGCCTCACTGTATAATCGTGAGCATTATATTCTTCTTCTTCTTCTTTTTTTTTTTTTTTAAAGATTGGTGGCTGAGCTAACAACTGTTGCCAATCTTCTTTTTTTATATATTTTTATTTTTTCCTTCTTCTTCGCCCCAAAGTCCTCCAGTACATAGTTGTATATAGTTGGATATTCTAGTTGTGAGTGCCTCTAGTTGTGCTATGTGGGACGCCACCTCAGCGTGGCCTGATGAGCCGTGCCATGTCCGCGCCCAGGATCCCAACCGGTGAAACCCTGGGCCGCCAAAATGGAGAGCGCGAGCTTAACCACTTGGCCATGGGGCTGGCCCCTATATTCTTATTATTAAATAGCCAACCCAAGCAAGTCAGTGCTGGAGCCAGACTAATATTAGTAATGATTCCAACCATTTTTAGAACACCAATAATTCTCACAATAACTCCATTGAGATAGGCTTTATTTTTATTTATTTATTTATTTATTTTTGGAGGAAGATTAGCCCTGAGCTAACTGCTGCCAATCCTCCTCTTTTTGCTGAGGAAGACTGGCCCTGAGCTAACATCCGTGCCCATCTTCCTCTACTTTATATGTGGGACGCCTGCCACAGCATGGCGTGCCAAGTGGTGCCATGTCTGCACCCGGGATCCGAACTGGCAAACCTGGGCCACCAAGCGGAACGTGTGCACTTAACCGCTGAGCCACCGGGCTGGTCCAGGCTTTAATATTATTCTCATTTTGCAGAGGATGGAACTAAGTTTCAGAGAGGTGAGGTCATTTGCTCAAGGTCACTCAGCTCAAGGTTCATGGCCTATTCTGGATTTGATGGGTCCTGGAGAAAAGGTAGGAGAGGGGTGAAGGAAGGCAAGAGTGGAGGTAAGAGAGAACTCCCTCCAAGACCCAGGGCAGGGCCTCCCACCAACTCTGGGAGGAGTTGGGAGGAAATGGGAGCTTGGTGAAGGCATTTGTCGGTCTTATCTACCACTGCCTCCAACCCCACAATGAAATGCTGGGCATGTAAAAAGCGCTCCACAAA
The DNA here is from genome assembly GCF_021613505.1 of Equus quagga. Taxonomy (NCBI): domain Eukaryota; kingdom Metazoa; phylum Chordata; class Mammalia; order Perissodactyla; family Equidae; genus Equus; species Equus quagga. Next base: position 22,635,793 of record NC_060273.1, on the reverse strand, counting down.
TACTCCTCAGAGTCTATTCTTTTTTTTTTTTTTTTTTTTTTTTTTTGAGGAAGATTGGCCCTGAACTAACTACGGCCAATCCTCCTCTTTTTGCTGAGGAAGAACGGCCCTGAGCTAACATCCATGCCCATCTTCCTCTACTTTATACGTGGGACGCCTACCACAGCATGGCGTGCCAAGCTGTGCCATGTCTGCACCCGGGATCCGAACCGGCGAACCCTGGGTGGCCGAGAAGCAGAACGTGCAAACTTGACCGTTGCCACCAAGCCGGCCCCCAGAGTCTATTCTTCACTTAGCAGCCAGCGACAGCCACACTGGCCTCCTGGCTGGTTCTCCACCTCACCCAGCACATTTCCACCTCAGGGACTGTGTAGTGCTCCTCCTTCCGCCTAAAGCATGCCTCTCCCAAATTGTATATTTTTGTATTTTTAATTTTTGTTGTGGTAATTAAAATTTATGTTTTTATAAAAGTTATAAATTTAAATATTTGTTTTTTAAAAGTAGAGAGGGTAGAACATTATCAGTAAAGGTGAAACCCTATTTCCACTCCCTATAAATTCTCGTTAAGAAATTATTATTTTTTTTTTTTTTGAGGAAGATTAGCCCTGAGCTAACATCCACCACCAATCCTCCTCTTTTTGCTGAGGAAGATTGACCCTGAGCCCATCTTCCTCTACTTTGTATGTGGGATGCCTGCCACAGCATGGCTTGATAAGCAGTACGTAGGTCTGGCACAGGGATCCGAACCAGTGAACCCTGGGCCTCCAAAGTGGAGTGCACAAACTTAACCACTAAACCACTGGCCGGCCCCAGAAATTCTATTTATAGAATGTTACAAACCAATGTTACCTCAATAAAAAAAGAGATACAAAAAAAAGATATTCTCAAATATTTTTCTAGAAATATTCTCTGTGCATGTATATATATATACTCTTTTAGTTTATATTTTTTTAGGAAGACTAGCCCTGAGCCAAATCTGCCACCAATTCTCCTCTTTTTTGCTGAGGAAGACTGGTCCTGAGCTAACATCTGCACCCATCTTCCTCTACTTTCTATGTGGAATGCCTGCCACAGCATGGCTTGACAATCGATGCGTAGGTCTGCGTCCGGGATCTGAACTGGTGAAACCCAGGCCGCCGAAGTGGAACACATGAACTTAACTGCTGTGCCACCAGGCCGGCCCCTATATACTCTTCTAATACCAATGATAGCACACTATACACAGTTCTTCAGTTTAATTTTTTTTAACTTAACACTGCATCTCAGGGAGCTTTCCCTATCCTCCACATCTGCAAATGCAGACACACCTCATTCTTTTTAACTGCTCCATGTTTATCTATTGGTGATGATACAAGTTTATTTAACAGATCCCTGTGGATAGACATTTGGATTGTTTCCAGTCTTTGTGCTATGACAGTAGGGTTTCTGGGAACATTCTTCTTCTTATTATTATTATTATTATTATCAACTTATAATTCATATACCATAAATTTACCCTTTTAAAATATACAAGTCAGGGATTTGGGGTATATTCACAAAGTTGCACAAACTATTACCACTATCTAACTCTAGGAACATTCTTGAACACACATTTTTGTTGCCTTGTATGAATGTGTCAGTAGCAGGCAATTCTAGAGATGCAGTTGATGAGCTTTGGGGAGATGATTCTTCCGATGGGAGAAACAGTGCGGCTTATTCATCACCCACAAGCAAAAGCCCTGGGCCTAGAGGCTTGGGGTCACCACATTGCCCCTGCCACATCGAGCACATGCCTATGGCAATGACTGCCCAATCCCTTAGAGAAAATTAGGTCCACTTGGATTTTCACACATTGGATTTGCTTAAAGCAGGCCAGGCCCCTAAATATTCCAGTGAGAGCAGGCTAATGATACAAAATGCCCCAGTAACATGTGCACTGTAATATCTCAGATCATGCTGTTGTGTGGTCCTTTAAAAAATTGTATCAGTAATGTCATTCCTCTGCTCCAAAACTCTCCAAAAAAAAAAAAAAGTACAGCCAAAACAAACAAACTCTGCAAGGGCTAGCATCTCACTCAGAGTAGAAGCCAAAGTCCTTACGAAGACCTGCAAGGCAAGGCCCTACATGATCTGGTCCCAGCTGACTTCTTGGACCTCATGTCCACCCCTCTCCCTCTCCCTCACTCTGCTCCAGCCGCACTGGCTCCCCTCACTCAGTCTGCTCCAGCTCACCCGCACGTTTCCACCTCAGGGACTTCACACTGTGCTCCCTCTGCCTAAAGCATTCCTCTCTCAGATAATTGCATGGTTCCTGCCTCACTTCACTCCCATCTCTGCTCCCTCGGCATGCCTGAGAGAGACTGTCTTTAATTCTCTTGTATAAAATAGCACCCTAGAACTTTCTGGCCCATACCCTGTTTTTTCTCTGTAACAGTTATCACCAATCAACATATATTTATTTCTTTACTCTCTGTCTGCCTCCTCTAGAATCTTAATCTCCCAGAGAAAAATACTTTTGTCCTTTCTGTTCACTGCTATGCTGCTAAAACAGAGTCTGATACACAGTAGTTGATCAATAATTATTTGTTGATGAATAAATGAATGAGTAGCTTTCACTGAGGCACAAAACAAAGGTTATAAAAAAATCCTAAGGGCAAGGGGAGGGGGGAATGGGCTGAGGACCTGAAGAGACGATTCAAGAAAACGAAAAACCAAATGATTTGTAAACATCCAGAAAAATGTCCAGTTGGACTCATAATTTTAAAAATGCAAATTAAAACTTCTATGAGTCACCATCTTTCACCTGTTGGATTGGCAGAGACCAAAAACTTGTTACTTCTCCATGTCAGCAAGGGTGGAGGGAAACAGGTCCTCTCACACATCTTTCGTAAGAATGAAAACTGGTGAAAGGTTGTTGAGGACAATTTAGCAGCATCTAAATTTTGAAAGCATATACTCTTTGGCTCAGCAATTCCATGTCTAGAAATTTATCCTGCAGATTTATTTGGTTAAGCATACGAAGACGTGGGTATTCACTGCAGCACTCTTGTTCTAGTAAAAGACTGGAAAGAACATAAATGTCCACTGATGGAGATTGGTTAAATGTATCATGGTATAGTCTTATAATGGAATACTATACAGAGGCTAAAAAGGAGGTAGATCTCTATATGCTGAAATTGAATAACCCACAAGTGATAGTCACCTCAAAAAAGCAGTGTAGAGCCAGACCTGATAGTCTAGCGGTTAAAGTTCAGCACTCTCTGCTTCCACCGCCTGGGTTCAGTTCCTGGGTGCAGAAGCACACTGCTCATCTGTCAGTAGCCATGCTGTGGGGGTGGCTCACATAGATTAAACTAGAGGAAGTTACAAATATACACAACTATGTACTGGGGCTTTGGTGGGGGAGAAAAGGAAGACAAAAAGAGCAAGATTGGCAACAGACCTGGGCTGGTCCAGTGGCTCAGTGGTTAAGTTCCCACACTCCACTTGGGCAGCTCAGGGTTTCACCAGCTCAGATCCTGGGCGCAGACCTAGCACTGCTCTTCAGGCCATGCTGAGGCAGCATCCCACATGGTACAACTAGAAGGACCTACAACTAGAATATACAACTATGTAGTGGGGGGCTTTGGGGAGAAGAAAAAAAATTGGCAACAGATGTCAGCTTAGGGGAAATCTGCAAAACCCAAACCAAAAAACCCCCAGTGTACAGAACAGTGTGTACTATATGAAAATATTTGTTTATAAGAAGAGAAAAGAGAAATTGTTCTGGAGAAACAAACAAGAAATCAACATGGTGTCTCTGGGAAGGGGAAAAGGAGCAGGGGAGGAATAATCAGGGGGAGGGAAAGAAACTTTTTACTCTACCTTCTTTTAAAACCTACAAACTTTTTTTTTTTTTTGAGGAAGATTAGCCCTGAGCTAACTGCTGCCAATCCTCCTCTTTTTGCTGAGGAAGACTGGCCCTGAGCTAACATCCATGCCCATCTTCCTCTACTTTATATGTGGGACACCTACCACAGCATAACTTGCCAAGCTGTGCCATGTCCACACCCAGGATCCGAAGTGGGGAACCCTGGGCCGCTAAAGCGGAATGTGTGCACTTAACCGCTGCGCCACCGGCCCGGCCCCTCTTTTTATTTTTTAAATCTCTTTTTTTTCTGCTTTCTCTCCCCAAATCCCCCCAATACATAGTTGTATATTTTAGTTGTGGGTCCTTCTGGTTGTGGCATGTGGGAGGCCGCCTCAGCGTGGCTTGGTGAGCAGTGCCATGTTCACGCCCAGGATCCAAACCGGTGAAACTCTGAGCTGCCAAAGCAGAGCACACGAACTTAACCACTCCACCATGGGGCCGGCCCATGTTATTCTTAACTTTTAAAAACAGATAATACATGCACGAGTCAAAACCCAAAGATACAAAAGGATAAACAGTAAAAAGTAAGTCTCTGCTAAAAAAGCAAACAGAAAGGGGCTGGCCCCGTGGCCGAGTGGTTAAGTTCGCGCGCTCCGCTGCAGGCGGCCCAGTGTTTCGTTGGTTCGAATCCTGGGCGCGGACATGGCACTGCTCATCAGACCACGCTGAGGCAGCGTCCCACATGCCACAACTAGAAGAACCCACAACGAAGAATACACAACTATGTACTGGGGGGCTTTGGGGAGAAAAAGGAAAAAATAAAATCTTAAAAAAAAAAAAAAAAGCAAACAGAAAAACCCACAACGATGGGGGTATGTCAAAGGGACACAGGAGCCAACTGAAAAGTGGAGAGTAGTTAATAAAGCAGTACTAGAGTATAACCTAAAGTATAAAATAAATATCCATGGATCCATCACAATATAAATAAATGTCGAATAAATAAGTAAGTGGAGAAAAGATAAATTTCCTGTGCAGGAGAATTCCAAATAATTTATGTAGATACTCCACTCTCAAGGAGGTGGAGCATAATTTCCCAACCCCTTGGTATGGGCTAGTACATAGCAACTTCCTTCCACAGAGCAGACTATGGGAAGAAGGGAGACAAGAGTAACTTTGCAGTGTAATCTGACAAACACTGCCTCAGCCAGATGATTAAGACCAACATCAACAGTGATAAATCATCTTGAAGGCATGTGCTATTGATATGATTTGATGGAAATGGCACTTTACCTGCCTCTTTCCCAAAGCCATAACTCTAGTCTAATTCTAAGAAAAACAAAATAGGGGCTGGCCCTGTGGTTTTAAGTTCGTGCGCTTTGCTTTGGAGGCCCAGGGCTTAGCCGGTTCGGATCCTGGGCACGGACCTAGCACCACTCATCAAGCCATGCTGAGGCATCATCCCAGATAGCAGAACCACAAGGACCTACAACTAGAATATACAACCATGTGCTGGGGGGCTTTGGGGAGAAGAAGAAAAAAAAAAGAAGAAGAAGATTGGCAACAGATTTTAGTTCAGGTGCCAATCTTTAAAAAAAGAAAAGAAAAGAAAAGAAAAACAACAAACAAATTCCAATTAAGGGACATTTTATAGAATACCTGACTAGTACTTCTCAAAACTGTCAAGATCATTGAAAACAAGGAAAGTCTGGAAAACTCAACAGTAAAGAGGAGCCTAAGGAGACATGATGACTAAATATAACGGGTATCCTTGAGGGATCCTGGAACAAATAAAGGACATTAGGTAAAAACTAAGGAAATCTGAATAAAGTATGGACTTAAGTAAATAATTATATCAATACTGATTCAACTAATTGTAACAAATGCGGGAAGTTAACAGCTGTTAAGAGAGGAAACTGAGTGTGGGGCATATAGGAATTCTCTGTACTATCTTCACAATTATTCTGTAAATCAAACTTCTAAACAATAAAGCTTATTATTTTCATTTATTTATTTATGTTTGCTGAGAAAGCTTGGCCCTGAGCTAGCATCTGTGCCGATCTTCTGCCACTTTATATGTGGGTTGCTGCCACAGCACAGCTGATGAGTGGTGGAGGTCCGTGCCTGGGATCCGAACCTGTGAACCTGGGCCCACAAAGCGGAGTGTGCCAAACTTAATCACTACGCCACAATACCAGCCCAAAGTTAATTTTTTTTAGCCTCCTCCCCCAATAAGTATGTCTCCTTTCTTCTCCTGACTCCATAAGTCATATAAATACTCTGAATTTCAATTTACCCATCTTAAGACAGGGAAATTATTTCTCATCTTTCCAACTGCCATCAATAACAACACTCTCATTTACTGAATGTTTATTGTGAACTAAATTCTGTGCTAGGCACCCTTTACATACATTACCCCATATAACCATCACAACAAACCTGTGGACTGAGATTGTCATTTTCCTTGTTTGTCCACCCTAGAAACAGGCTGCAACTTGAGTAAAGTCACAGAGTTGGTGAGTGGAAGCCAAACTCAGACTCTGGTTTGTCTAACGTCAAATGCTCTAAACCTGTGTTCTTCACTGGCTCAGGCTCCTCCTTCCTTCTTCTGTGCCCTTAGATAGATGTTGCCCACCCCAAAGCCTGTTTTAAAAGATATGCCTCGCCAACAAACTGCATGTAAGTAAGCATTCTCCTTAATTGAGCTCTAAAAATCTGCTTCTTCGAGTCCTCATCAGAACATCACCAGTAATGACAGCAATCATTCTTTGAGCACTTACTCTGTGTCAGGCACTGTTCTAAGAACTTTATGCTTGTTGACTTAGCGAATTCATACAGTAATGCTAGGAGAAACCATTAAAACTCCATCTTCATACATTGCTGGTGGGAATGTAAAATAGTGCAGCCACTTTGGAAACTAGTTTGGCAGTTCCTCAAAATGTTAAACATAGAGTTACTATATGACCCAGCAATTCCAATCCAAGGCATATACCTAAGAGAATTGAAAACGTGTTCATACAAAAACTCATACACAGATATTCACAGCTGCGTTATTCATAGCAGTCAAAAGAAACAACCCAATATCCATCAACTGAAGAATGGATAAGCACAATGTAGTATATCCATACAGTGGAATATTATCTGGCAATAAAAAAGAATTAAGTACTGATACAACATGGATGAACCTTGAAACCATAATGCTAAGTGAAAGAAGCTAGTCATAACAGACTGAATGAGTTGTATGGAATGTGAATTAACAAAGTTGCTTTAAAGATCTTCCCTTTTACAAGTAAAGAAACCATGGCACAGAAATAAGCACGTTGCTTAAGATTACATTGCTACTCTGCCAAACTCATTCAAAGCAAAGAAATGCATTTCCAAATAGCAGCCTCACCATGGTGAATGATCTTGGTTTGGTTTGGTTCGGTGTTTTCCCAATCTTGACAGTCGTTTTTGGACTACCCTTTTACCTCTGCTTGAGGAGCTGCCTGAGTTAGGATCAGAACATGCAGAAATGGATCAATGAAGCATAGTGGTCACGAGGACAGCCCAAAGAAGGCAGCCTTTGGGATTCTTTCCTTTCAGCCTTTTCTTCTTGAAGTGTGTATTTGTTGCTCCTCTCACAATAGCATGTAAAATCCAGAAAAGCTGGGATTTTGTTTACCTCTGTATCCCCAATCATTAGTTCAGCACCTGGCATGATTGATTAAGCGAACAGTGGCTGAAAGAATGAAAGGCACTTCCAACAGTGAATCAAGTGAGGTGAAAGGGAGGTTTCAGACTCGGGTGCTGGTAACACTCACAGAGATGGAAATGTGGCCAGGGGGTGGTAGCGGTGGTGCACAGCATCAGATCTAGGAGATGACTGTTTGAGATATCTGAGGTGCTCATGGGAGAGACCTAGGAGAGGTTGGATATACATATCTGAAAATACTTCACTGAGAGTTCCACGCTCAAGTTGTGGCAGTGTGACAACGGCCAACAATAGAGTGGAGGGGACAGTGACAGTCTGGAGAGATCATGCCCCATCTCAAGGGACAATCATAGAGAAAGCAGGTACAGTGTCAACATATTTTTGGATTTTTCAAGAGAAGCTGAAAACAAAGACTGCCATGTGAAATCTTGCCTGCAAGCCAAGTTTCTCCTTCTGGTCAACCTATTTCTGACTTCTGTTGGAACAATCTAGGCTTGAGTCCTCCCTAGAAGTCTTGGGTATGTGTGGTGGCAGCAGAGAATGTTGGATGTGTCTTTCCTAAGGGGTTGGGTACACTTGGAACAAGTTAATTTTGGGTGGCTTGGGTGGGAGCCAGCCTTCCTAGCGCAGTTTAGGAGTCATTTATTTTTTAATGACTACATCAAAGAATAATGTTAAGTGTAAAAATGTAGTTGCAAAATAGTACATTTCACAGGATCCCATTTTTTCACAATATTTTAAGCATATAATCAGAAAAATAACAGGAGAAATATACCCCTGACAATTAACAGTGGTTATCTCTGAGAGGGGAGATTATGAGGCACTTTCCCTTTGTACTATGTATTTCTCTATGTTTGAATTGGTTTATAATGACCATGTATAAAAGAAAAACCAATACAATTTTTTAAAAAATTATAGATCTTTTCTAACATAATTATGTGTGTTCACATATATGCAGACACTTAGAAAGGGGCGTGAGGAACATATACCAAATGATGGACAGTGGTTACCTCAGGAAGCGGGGGGCGGGGACTGGGTGAGTTGGCAGGTGAAAGGAAAATTCAGTTTTGCTGTCTTCTTGTATTTTTGAATTTTATATACTATCTACTCCTGGATTGTAGAAAAATATGAAAAACTTCAGTGCCCAACACTCCAATGCATCCACCCAGAAGTAGAACAACTCTCCCAGATGGGAGGGAAGGGAAAATCTTTGTCAGGATATGGACGTACTGTCCCCATCCCTCCCTGACCCCAAAACCCAGTCCAGTTCCCCCCAGGAGACCCACACACACTGAAAGAGGAGCCAAGGGGCCTCATTGTAACACTCATTTTTATATAAATATCCGCAAGTCATGTTACAGAATAAGTCCCACTGGGGAAAAAAGTCAACGTTACGTTTTTGTTAAACAGACCCCTGCCTTCTAGGTTGGGCCCCAGCCTGGGGGCGCCTGCTGCTTTGGGAAGGCTGGGGCTGCTGCCAAGAGGCTGCTGAAGAAGCTGCCTGTGTGGCCCACCCCCGGGCCGACCCCCTTCTTTGGTGTGTGGTACATGGTGACCTTCTCTGGACCCCCCTTAGCCTGGGGCAGGGTTCTGGGGAACAGGGTTCTGGAGAGCAGGGCCCAGGAGTCCTGGGGGCACTTGGAAACGACGTTGGGGGGACTGAGCCACTAAGAGTTGGAGTCTGAAGCTTAAGAGGTTGAGCCTTTTGGGCATGGGGGCACACAGAGGTAAGAGGAACAAGCAGGAGGAACCTGGGCTATCAGCCAAGCAGAGCGCATTTGCCCTTCTTTCCAGCCTAGGTACCCAGGTCCCTTCCTCTGCTGGTCTGCCTCCTGCTGGACCCCACATTCCCAGGGATAAGCCCTGGGTTCCTACCTTCCCCCGGTAGTCCCCCCTCCCCACAGAGAGGCCAGAGGCTAGGAACACAGCACCAGTCTGAGGATTTAATTAACCAGAAAGGGGGATTATTGGGAGGGGCACCCCTGTAAAAATGTACAAAAGGTCTGGGGGGCTATGTGGAAAGGGAGATAAATATGTACATGGAACCCCCCTTCCTTTAGCCCCTCCTCCCCCAGCCCTGAGAGGGCATGAGGACTTGGGTGGTAGGTGAAGAGGAGGGGGGCACTTTGGCCTCTGGCTTAGTGAGCCCTTGGAGAGGCAGGCCAAGGGCCTCGGGACTCTCAGAGAGGGCAATGGTGCAACTCAGAAGATCATGAGCTGTGACCTCTGAAATGACCCCCACTCTCATGTACGTATACACGTACGTACACACACACACACACACACACACACAGCCATGTACACCCCTCTCTCTAGAGGCTTGTGACCTCTGCCCTCCCAGTGACCCTAAGGTCCATCTGATGCTTGATCTGGGGGGTTGGGGCTTCTGCTCCCAGGTTCTAGGACCTCAGAGGTGACTGGTGAGGTCATGACCTTTGCCCTCCAGCCCTGGCATGAAACCTCAGCTCTAGGACCTCATCAAAAGGAAAAGGGGATGGAGCTTTGCCCCTGCCCCTCCCCCCTTCCCTCACCTGTCAGCCCTGGCTGGGCCAGGGGCCCTAGGTGGGGAACTAGGCCTGGGGGCGGGCACAAGCGGAGGTGGTGCCCCCAAAAGGGCTCCTGGTGGGGTCTTGCTGAGAAGGTGAGGGGTTCCCGGGGCCGCAGTAGGTGGCGGAGGAGGAGCCAAGCGGCTGTAGAGCAGGGGATGGGCAGGCTCTAGACCGTAGAGGCGGGCAGCAGCCACAGCCCCTGGTCCAGTCAGCTCCTCACCGGCCTCATAGAAGCGGGGTGGCCTAGCAAGGCGAGGGGGTCCTGCCAACCAGGTGGGCTCCAGGAAGCCAGCACAGCGCTCTGGAGGACTAGGGCCCAGAAACGGTGGTGGCCGGGGCCTCTCAAACAGCAGGTGAAGGCCCTGAGGCCCGGTGGAGGCAGCGGCGGCAGCGGCAGCAGCAGCGGCGGCGGCAGCGGCAGCAGCGGCGGCAGCAGCGGCGGCCTCCTCCTTCCGCTCTTCCTTTACCCGCACCGATTCCTTGGCAGGCCTGGCCCCTTCCTCACCAGCCCGGGCCTTGGGAGTAGCAGGAGAAACTCGGAGCTGGGGCCGTGAGAAGGGGAGGTCCCTGGGGGCAGGTGTGGGAGGAGAGAATGTGGGTACTCCAGAGTCAGAGAGGCTGAGAAGCTAGGCAAAGATGCAGGGGGTCCAGGAGTTGGGGGAAACATACCTGTCTTTCTCCTCCTTGGTGATAGAGGGCTCCCTCCGCTCCACAGGCCGCTCCTTGTCTGAGCCTGGTGTCCGGGAGGCCTCAGGGGGCCGGACCCAGGTAGGAAAGGCCAGAGGACTGCGGTGCAGGCGGCCCCATGGGTCTGGGGGGGAGGCGAAGGCTGGTGGGGCCCCTGGGCTTTCTTTCTGGGCAAAGACGGCGCCGGAGTCTAGACAGAGGGCGAAGTAGACAGTGACAGGAGCCAGGAGTGGGAGGCCCCACTCAGGCATGCTCCCAGCCCCTGCCTGAGCACATTAGCCCACTGCCACAGCCCATCACCACCCCACCCCGCCCAGCACTCACTGAATGTGGGGCTGCCCAGGCCTCCAAAGGCCCCGTTGGAGAGGGCAGCCAAGGAGGCGAAGCTTGTGGGACGCCCAAAGGGATCTGTGGGACAAAAGGGGGATGGTCAGAGCATTGGGCAGCTAGCTCTGAGCAGGCACTAAGAACCGGCAGGGAAGAAGCAGATCAGCAAGCAGGCCCCAGAGCCCTCGGCCACTTGGATTTAACAACCAGGTGCTGAGCGCTTTCTTGGGCCAGGCAAGGCACTGAGCTTTGACATGCATTGTGTTGTTTAACCTCACAACAAGCCCCATGAGGCAGACAAGATCATTCCCACTTAAAGATGATGAAACAGGCTCAGAGAAGTGAAGTGACTTGCCGACGACACTCCAACCCAGGGCGTCTCTGACTGCAGAGGTCAAGCTTGTATCCCACTCGCCCTCATCAGCCACCTGGACCAGCTCGACAGCAAGCCACTTGCCTGAAGGCCTCTGCTGGCTTCCTCCCATCTGACATGCAGGGCCCTTCCCAGCCTGACCCTAACTTCATGCATCTGTCATGTAGCCGGTCAGAACAACTAACCTATTCCACCATGGGAACCTCACAATTTGCTCTTTCAGGAACGCCTTTCCCTAGGCTATTAGGTTCAATTCCTCCTTGTCCACCCAAACCCAGGATAAATCTCCCCAAGAAGCCTGCTGAGATCACTAGGAGCCAGTGATCATACTCTCCCCTGGGCCTGCGCAGCCTTCTTCCACCCTCCTCTCCCAGGTGGCACACTACCCCCAACCACTGGCTACTTCAGAGACAGTGTCTGAGCTGACAGAGATTGACAATCACTCTGCCATTCCCTATCCCATTTTATAGATGATGAGATCAAGGCTCAGATGGGGTAGAGTAACTTGTCCAAGGTCACAAAGCAAGTGGAACCAGGTCTACCCCCCCATTCCAGCTGCCTCTCAGGTCTAATTTTCATTCCCAGCTTGAGAACTCCTGGAAGTCAGGGACAAGGCCTAGGTTGCCCAACATGCCCTTGGCTCTTACCAATGTGGGTGCTGGGGCTCAGAAAGGGTCCGTGGGCCCCGGGAGCTGCCGTGAAAGGGTTGGCTGCAGCATGGACGGCACCTGGGGCAGAGAGGTGGGAGATTCTGATGAGGCTGAGTGGGCGCAAGGTGGGCCTCGGGCTCTAGACAGGGAACCTCAGGCCCCGAGAAGGCTGGCCAGACTCACCAGTCGCAGTGAAGAGGGAGGCGGCCGGGTGGGAGAGCTCCTGCCCAGGGGGCAGGGCCCCATAGGGCCCAGGAAGGCAGGGCAGGAGGTCGCTCCGAAAGTCAAGCTTGTGGGAGTCACCCTGCGTGGGACAGGGAGAAGGGCAGTGAGTGAGGAGCCAGGTGTGGTCCCGCTCTTGCTCTTCCACCCCTAGGCCCCTTCCAAGGGCTGCCTGGTGCCAATACGGGGCTTGGGTGCCTAGCCTCTGCCTCTCTCAGAGGATTCTCTGACCATCCCCCTAGTTAGTCAGAGAACCTAGTGCTAATTGTGGAATTGCTCAGGCAGTGACAAGGGACAGGAGTGGATGATTCTGGCCAAGATTCTGCCAAGCTCTGCAGAAGCCCAGAGCTTAGGCAGGCCCGCTCTCCCCAGCCCTCCAGCCCCAGTACCTTCATCTTTTCCTGGTGTCTCAGGATCATGTAAGCCACGCGCACGTGCATGGCACACCACTTCCCTGGTTTCTGCCGCCCCAGAAGGATGACCAAAGGGAAAGGGAAGGAAAGAACGTTCACTCATCACCCACTCCAGGCCTGGCCCTGGGCCCAGCCTTGCCACACAACATCCCCATTCATCATCCCTACAACTGAGGGATGACCAGGTTCACTTCACAGGCTAGGAAACTGAGGCTCAGAGAGATAAAACTGTCTTGCCCAAGGTCCCATGGCCAGTTACATCTGAACCCAGACCTGTCCTTGCAAGCCTTTCACTTTCTGCTCTTCCACATCTGGCTGCCTCCATGTCTTGGGCTTCTCACTCATTCCCAAGCAAGTCCCCCCCTCAGCCAAACACCCTGGCACCAGCCCCCAGCCTCATGCAGCCTGAGGTCCTCACCAAACTCACCCTCAAAGGTGGCCGGAAATGGTCGGGGATCTGGGGATGGCAAAGCAGAGATTGGCGGCAATTCAGACCTGTTTACTGACCTGGGACGTCATCTCCACAGTCCCCAATCCCCCCTCAAACACCTCCCTGAGACCTTGTGTCGCTTCCTCAAAGCTTTCCTGCTTGTGTCAAGACTCTTTTCCCCATCTCTCCCACTGTGGGCAACTCCCCTCCAGCACCAAGTTTCTGAACTGGTGCCCCAAGGAGGTGCCTTGCTTGGAAGGCTGGGAGTGGATTAGTGGGCAGGAGGACGCGTTTCTCAACCAGAAAAATTATTCTACTGACAGCTTTATATAACAAGGGTCTGCTAAAGATTTCCTTAGAAAAAAGCTTCTACTACTGCTAAAAGAGGTTGGGAAACCTCTGGTCTAGTCTATCCTTTAGGAAACACATCCTGTGCTTTCCACGACGTTCCCAGTGCCCTGGGCTCTAACGCTGCTCCCCCATGCCACTTCACAAAGGGGCAGCTTATCTTTTCATTGTTTCAGGGATAGAACTTCCTGCTATGATGTCATTTGGCAAAAAAAAACGTTCTGTCAACTTAAAATATTTGAAAACCCCTACAAAAACCACTGTCCTAGTAATCTTGTTTCTGGGGCAACTTCATGAAATTCCTATTTCTCATGCCTGGGAAATCCTGTCATTTACAGAAATTCCCTCTCATCAGATTCTCAGGGACACCATGATCATATATAAAAGGGAGTGATCAGTGGTTCTCTCTCACATCAACCCTGCTCTCCCTCAACAGATCTTCCAGTTCCCCTAGGACCTGCCCTGGCCCCCCCTCACCTGTGTCCCCTTTTGGGGAAGCCCGCTCGGCACTGGCCCCAGTCGTGGTGGCAGCTCGGGGTTCGTGCTCTGGTAAAGGGGAGTGGAGGGATCAGTCAGGAGAGCTGGCACCAGGCATAAAAGGGGTCTAAAACCAAGCTGGGGCTGGGACAGGGAGGGAGTATGGCTTTGGAGAAACCTGGGTCCACAGGGGAGGGCAGGAAGATGCGTATTGTTTTGGGGAAAGGAAGAAGGTATGCGAATCCGAGGACATCTGGGTTTGTAAGGAGTGGGAGGCAGTACTGGTAGTGTCTGGATTGGGAGCTCACCTTGGGCTGGAAGGCCCCCTGCAGGGAGCCAAAGGAGACAGCCGGCGGGAGGCCCGGAGGTAGGCCGGGCACTGCGGGAGGGAAGGCCGTGTACGGCTGTGGAGAGAAGGGGGCTAGTCCAAGCTAGGGGTGGAGGTGCAGCCCATCTGGTCTGCCCATCAGTCCTCTGGCCTCCACCCTAACCCCCCTCCCCCAGAGAGTTCTCTCAGGCTCAAGGCTCTTGCTTTTGAAGCTGAAGACTGGACCCCAACAGTAAAGGCCACAAGCATCAATGTATCCATGCCCACAGACCAAACACACACACACACACACACACACACACACGTACATACATACATACATACACACACACACACACACACACACACTCACATTATGCCGGAAAAGGCCTTCCATCTTTCCTGGGTATTTCTCAAACTAGAGAAGAGAAGGGAAGAGTAAACTGCCAGCCAGGGACAGAGGGCTTTCCCCTGGAACCCATACCCTCCCCCCAGGTCTCTGAGCCCTCATCACCAGCCCAATGAGGAGCTCACCATGTGGGGGCCGTGGGGTGGCAGCAGGCCCGGGGGATAAGGGGTGAAGTGCTGGTGGGTGTGCTGGTGGGTGTGCTGATGCTGGTGGTTGTGCTGGTGGAACTGGAAGGCCAGGGGCCGGGCTGAGCCCCCTGCCCCCACCACCTCGGGGCCACCCTGGGCATTCAGGTAGCGAGAGTTCAGGTCCTGGCCGATCAGGTCCTGCTCTGTGGGAGGGGAGGGGGAGAAGGCTTTAATATCTGTTGCCACCATGCCAGACTCCTTGGGCCCGGGTGACTGGCCTTCCCTTCTGGCCTTGAGCCACTCCCTCCTCAAGCCCTGCTGTCTGCTAAGGTCCAGATGCCCCAAAGCCAAGGGGGCCCAAGCCCAGGGCCATGGCCCCCCACCCCCCGGCCAGGACCCCAAACTCACCAGAGAGGGCGTTAGCAGCTGAGGCCCCAGGGTGCCCTGGCACCTGCAGCAGGGGTGGGGGTGGGGGCAGAGTGGGGCCAGGGGAGAACAAGGAGGGATGGTGGGGTGGTGGGGGGGGCCGCAGCCCAGGGTGGGGGAAGCTGTGGGTGGACAAAGGCAGGGGCAGTGAGGGCGTTGGGGGCCGGTGGGTGAGCTGCGCGGACGAGGAGGAGGCAGATGAAGAGGAAGAGGACGAAGAGGATGATGAGGGGGGAGGCTGAGCCACGGGAGGGGCCGGGGCCTTGGGGGGCGGCCGTGAAGAGCTGGGGAGAGAAGTGGGGAGATGAGTGAGGGGTTGGGAGGTGCCAGCTCTGACAGGAGGGGGTCAGAAGCCTGGGCGATACCTTGACCCTGGTTCTCCAACATGGAAGGTGGTAGAACCCGGCCGCCAGGACCCCCACCCCCACCCAGGGAACCCATCCTCAGACTGAGGTCCCCCCACGCCCAACAACCCCCTTTTTCCCTCTCTAGGTCTCTTCTTCCACAAAGCTGCCTCTAACACCTCTGGCCACATGACTTTCTTTTTTCTTCTCAACCACAGCACAAAACATATCATTCACTTTGACGCTGAACTACAATAGGCCACCTGGGTTCCCATCCTAAGACTGTGGAAGCAGCACCACACTGGCCTGGCCTAAAAGTCAGGAGACCAGAATTCTAGGCCCATCTTGCCATTAACACCCTGGGTGACCTTGAGCAAGTCACTGCCCCTCTCTGAGCCTTAGTTTTCTCAATAATAAGAAAAAGAATGATAATGACGAGAACAATAATGAAAGATAACATCAATCACAATAGTATCAATAACTCTTACCCTTTAGCAAGCACTTACTGTAGGCCAAGTGCTGTCACCTGCTTTATATGCTAATCCAAGTCTCCAACATTTCACACCACCTTCCCAATTGCTGCTGCATCCATGGAACCACCTGTACCATTTACTTCTTTAACTTAACTCAGTTCCTTTCTTTTTTATTTAGCCTCACCCAAGCAATAACATGTGAAATCAAGGTGTTGAGGTACTAGTCATGTTTTTCTAAAGCATGTAAAAGCTGACAAAAATTTACTCATATAACACCTGAAATTATCTCACACGCCACTAACAATGAGCATACACACTTTGGGAAACACTGCATTAACTCACAATTATTCCTCACAACAGCTTTAGGATGAAGGTACTATTATTATTTCATTTTACAGAAAGAGAAAATTGAGGCTCAGAGAGGTTAAGTGGCTTGTCAAAAATCACACAGCCACTAAGTGGCAAAACAAGAATTTGAATCCAGGTCTGACTGACACCAAAGTCAGCACTCTTAATCATCATGTCAGCATTTCCCAAAGTATGTTCTGAAGAACACTAATCCTAGCAGATGTGCTTTACGAAAAGATCTCACCAGCAAATAAAATTGGAAAAAGGCACAAACTGGATTCCCCTGGATGTGAATGTATAAAGGGTTCTGATAAGTCCTGTAACAATCTCTTTAAATTTGTTTCACCCAGTGTCTCTCAAACTTTTCAGCCTCAGAATGCTTTTTCAAGTCACATCCCACAGGTACCATCCCATGTCCCAGCCGCAGAATGCAGGGGTTGGCGCCAAAACAACCAGGCCCTTCCAGACCAGACCAAACCCCTGGACCACTCACCTGCCAGTGCTGAGGTCCAGGCTGCTGCCATAGGGAGAAGTGCGGAGGCCAAAGGGCGAGACCCGAAGCTGCAGCTGGGGCTGGGGTGGGGGTGGCAGACTGGGGGCGGCCGGCAGGGGTGCAGGGGGTGAGACAGAAGGCCGAGGGGCCGGTGGAGGTGGTGGTTCCTTCGGGGGGAAAGGCACTAGCAGCGGGTCGGGCCCTGGGGGCTGTTCCTGGCTCCGCTCCAGACCCGACACTTTAGGGACTACGGAGAGTTTTGCTTCACAGTTCCCATTGAAGGCGCCGTGGGGGCCCGAGGCTGTGAGGGCAGAAGGGCATACATATTCAGTTGAGGCCTATGCTCACCCAATTTCCCTCCCTTGTCTCCAGCCCCAGCTCTTGGGACCAACCTTTGCTGGTTGAGACAGTAAAGGACGGGTCGAGGTCATCATCGGAGACCTGGGGAAGAAGGGTAGGGACAGGATCAGGTTCTGGTCAGGCCAGGCTGTCACCCAGGAAGGCCAACAGCCTCTGGAGCCTGCTAGGAACTGGCAGAGGTGCTAAATCTATTCCATCAGCTTAGCTGAAATCCATCAAAGACTGTGGGCTCCAGGGGGCCTATGCTTGGGGAAAAGGGTAGAGCAGCAGAGCCTGAGAATCTGATAGGCCAGGAGGGCTGAATTGAGGCAGCACTGAAGTAGCAAATAAGCAGGCAAACCAAAGCAAAAACATCAGCGGTCACTAACTGCTGGCCCATACGCCTACCTGGCTTACAGATTTGTTTGGTCCACAAGTGTTAGCAAAAAATTTTAAACTAATCGCTGATATTTAGAAATCCAGAGATTCCTCACACAAACTGAGACTTGCAGGTTCTCTTGAGAAGGGGCCCCTATTCTTACGTGGCAAAAACTAGCTAGAACTGGATAGTGGCCGCCTCCTTTAGATGGACAAGAACTCTCTGGTTCACCACAGGCCCTGTACAGCCAACTTTTTAAACTAAAACAAGACACAAATCAGGGAGTGCAAATTTAGTTGGTTACAAAGGTAGAGCATCAACTGCCAGGTCACGTTATTTCAAAACAAGCAAATCAGCCTAACAATAAACCGAAACACACCTTTATAGGATATGTTCTTACGCTGACTACAATGGTTTACTGTCCTCACTGCCATGACCCATGGTCTCTGTTCAGACTCTAATCTTTAGAGCAGACTAATAGCTAGCAGGAAGGACCAGCTCAGTTCCACAGCCACCCTGGATTTCTGTGGAGAACGAGTGGTATCTTCAACGGCTTTGGAAAGGATGGCACACCAAGGCAGGGCCTTCCATTCTTTGGTCAACTGGCTCTAGCCACCAAAGAACAGAAATCATTTACCTCTCAATCCCCATCTTCCTCCCAAAAATCTAATCCTGGCTCAACCTAACCCATGTCCCCGACTCAAGGGGAGGCTCTGTCTGCTGCTCACAGGGCACCTTTAAGCTGCAGTTCACTTTACAAGCTGGCAATGTTGCCCACCCAGGTCTAGCCCCACTCACCCTCTCGTCCAGATCACTTTCTGCATCACACTGGGGAGAAGGAAAGACAGAGGTGTCACAAAAGGGAAGAAGAGTGGGGCCCAAGGTCAAGAGGGGACTTTCAGAAAGGGAGTGAGAGGGGAGGAGCCAGTACAGGTGGAGAGCACTTACTATGTATCCAGCTTCCAGAGAATGACGGGAGGAGGCCTGAGAAAGACCAGAGTCCAGAGGTAAGGGAGGCTGCCTGGTGAAGCCTTTGGATAAAGTCTAAACTCCCCAGCAAGGCACTCAGGGCTCCTCATGGCCTACTCTCAATCTCTTTCTAGCTACTTCTCCTGCTACTGCCCACTCGTTCCCACTGCTCTGGTCATTTTTCAAATATACCAGATTCTCACATCTCTGTGCTTTCGCCCAAAACAACTTTGCCCAGTTTCTTAACAAACTTATGACTATCCTTCAAGGCCTGACTAAGACATCCTAGGGGGCTTTCCCTAACCACAACCCTCCTCCCATCCCCCAGGCAGAATGAGTGGCTTCCTCATGTGGGTTTCTACAGTATCTCTCCCAGACCTCTGCCTTCTGTAGCTTCTTAGGTTCTGGTCTAGGTATTTGCTCACAGACTGTTTCTTTCCTGTTGGACTGCCACTGCCTCGAGGGGGATGGCAGAGACCACGTCTAATTCGTTTATGATTCAACTATGTCTCTTTGATATATCCCTAAATTATCAACATGTCTGAAGTATACTAAGTGTCAGCCAAAAGCAGGCAAGTCTAACCGTGGACATGTCTTTGTGAGACCTGAAATTGGGAGTGGGAGCTCAAATTTGCTTTGCCTTCCTCTTTGCCCTTAGAGACTGGGATCATTGTTTGTGAGGGACAGGGGCATTGTTGATAGAAAATGGGTCTATGTAAAGGCCATTTTGCTCAGGGTTTTAAAGGACAGAAACCTGGAACAAGCTCACCTCTTTCCTTCTCCGTTTGTTGGGCCATTTTCGGGCTCGATCCCCAGAGGGCCGGCCAGGCTCCCGATCAGAGCTATCCCCTGGCTCCCCAGTGGCCCCACTGGAGCCCCCCCTTTTCCGCTTCCCAGAATGCTTCAGCCGATGTTCCAGTCGCTCTGGGGGCTGAAGAGACGCATCCTTCTGTGGAGGAGGAGGTGGGACTAAAGTGGACGGAGAGAGAAAAGCTCCCGACCTCTCTAGGGGTGACCAGGCTACAAAAGTGGCTCTCAGGCTCGGTAACCTGGTTGGTCCCCGGAGACTAGCTCTACCTCCTCCCACCCCAGGGTGGGGCAGAGGCCTGGCCAGAGGAGCCGGTTGCTCTGGTTTGGGGTGCCAGCATTCCCCCCACAACTCCACCCACTCCAGGCACCCCGTAACCTTCTCACTGCCCCTCTGAAGCCCCCAAAGGTCTCCAGCCCCACTAGGCACCACCTGCAAGGCCTCGAGGCTGGCGAAGCTGGCGATGGCGAAGCCATCGATCAAGTCCTCCTCCTCTTCTTCCTCCTCCTCAGGCTCCTCCTCGGCCTCTCCGTCGTCTGCGCCCCCCTCCTCTTCCTCCTCCTCTTCCTCCCCGCGGCTGCCCGAGCCGGCAGGCCGCTTCCGAGCTCGGGGTCGCGGGGGCCGAGGCCTGGGACGCGGCCGCCGCCGTCTCGGGCCTCCGGGCCGCTCTCCAGACGAAGCTGACGACCAGGGCCTGGCGGGCGGCGGCGGCGAGGACGAGGACGAAGAGCCGCGCGGGGCGGCCAACAAGGCCCGGGGCGCGTCGCCGCCGGGGCCTCGGCGGCGCCGCTGCTCCCGGTCTCGGTCTCGCCGCGAGCAGCGCCGCCGCCGCCGCTCCCCCTCAGCGGCCCAGCCCGGGCCCGGAGCCGCGGCCGCTGTCGTCTCCATGGCGACCGCCCTCAGCGCCGCATCCGGAGGCGGCGGGGCCCGAAGCGGCCTGTCCACAGGCCCGGGGTCACAGGCGCGGCGCTGGCGGCTGCACAGGGACGAGAGGGCCACGACTTCCCTTTTAAAGCAGGATCTGATGGCCCCGAGCTTGCCCCAAGGCCAAGGACCAGGGAGCCGGCGCCGCCCCCGGGGCGACAAGCCCCAGGGCCCCCCTGTGGGGCCGGCGGGGCCGAGACGGCGAAAACGGGGCGGCCGTCCCTTTAAGGCGAGGCCTCAAGTTGTCCAGCCCCTAGCCCCTTTAAGACGACCCGATGGTATCCGGCTGGCCTACTGCGGTGGCCGCCCCCTGCCAGGGGTCGAGACAAGTCTCCCCGAGGAAGAGGAAGGGCCACCCCTTTAAAAGCGGCCGAAAGCTCGCCCCGAAACGCAGACCTCCCCTTTAAAAATGTCTCAAATCCTCCGGCTAAAAGAGGCCACCCCTTTAAGGAGTCCAGGGTTCTCCAAACAGCACGCCGCCCCTTTAAGAAATCGGGCGTTAGTTTCTAGTTCTCCACAAGCGGCCACTTCCCCTTTAAGCTGAATTTAAAGGACTTCTTGCGTAGGAGAGAAGACGCGAGAATCTCCACTCGCTCCAATTCTCCCAACAGCACAGTTTCCAATTTGTCAGCGTCTAGTTCGGCGGCTTCCCCTTTAAGGCTGGCGTTGTAGTCGGCCGAGCTCAATGACCACCCCTTTAAGGAGATTTAAAGGGGACTCCTCCAGACCCAGCTCTTCCAGCCTCCGCCTCCGGTCGCCATGAAAGGCGCGAGGGGGCGGGCGGGGCCGCGGGGCCAGCCCTCCGAAGCCCCGGATGTGAGGCAACGGTGACGGGTAGCTTCTCTGTCTGCCGACATAAAAGTCGCTACCTCCTTTCCTCCGTCTCTGTCTGACTTGCACCTTAAAGGATCCGGAACGGCCGTTGGGCAGCGGGGTAGCACCAGCGCACCCTCCTGTAGTCTCCTCGAGTCTAGGGCCTCCTCTCCGCTAGGACTTCCCTGCCCCTCCTCCCTCTTCCTCCTCAGCCTACGCCTCCTTCCTCTCTCTGCCTCCTCCCACTCTCCGCCCCCGTCCCCTCACCCATCCACAGGCTTAGTCGTTGATAGGTTGAGAAGTGTACGTCAAGACGAAGGGCGGAGTCAAACTCGAGGGAGTGGGCAATATGTAACCGCCCTCAAAGCTTGGATTGGATATGTGTCAGATTAGCTCCGCCCTCCATCGAGTCTTGTAACTCGACTGGTTAGAAGTAGGTGCTTGGGGCGGTCCTCCAGGTGGCCCCGCCTCTTCCTGCTCTTCGTTCATTGGCTCACCTCCTGACGGCGTCAAGGCGAGGAGTAGGGATGCGGTGCGCGGGTCGTAGGGGACGGTTGGCCGCTGGGCGGCGCGCGGCCACGCAAGGTGCTTGTCGACAGCCTGTTACTCCTCTTTTCCGCCGCCCAGGCCGCCTCGCTCCTCGCGCACGCGCGTGGTGATATCACCGCCCGGCTAGCAGCTCAGCAGGTTCCGCCGCGGCGCGGGGTGGCCCGAGCACGCGGCGTGCTTTGCGAACGCCAGAAGCACGGAGAGGAAACCGCGTCCCGTTATCGCTCGGTTCAGTGGGAAAGTGCTGACCTGTGGTCTACGCGTGCTAACAAGAAAAAACACCTAGCACTGTGTACCCAGCACTTTCTCACATATTAATTTATTTGGCAATAAGAATTCTTTTAGCCCTATTTTACAGAGGGGGAGGGGAATTGATGCTCTAACATTTAGTTTCCTAACCGGGATTTGGACTCAAGAAGCCTAGCTCCGGAGTCTGTGCTCTTGGCAACTGCTCTATTCTGCCTCTGAGTTATAACTTCTGGCCTCTGGTTGCCTCGGTTACCCTTTTAATGTGGACATTGCACTGACACACTCAACTTGCTTTCTTACGGATAAACTTCTTTCTCATAGGGCTCTCTGCACATCAAGTACCTGTGACCGGTTGTTGTAGGTGCTCAATTACAGCTGATTACTCTTAGCTCTTGAAACCAACAAGTGGGTCCTGGCCTGCATGTTAGGAGGAATTCAGGGCCATCTGGATCAAGGCCTTAGTCCACTCTGGGACTTTCAGGCACCTCCTTGATATAAGTGAATTGAGAGAACCCTGACCAGGGTCCAGGGTTACAGTATCTTCTGGAACAGATTCAGAAGTATCCTGCCACACAGGAAAATTCTCAAATCAAGAGAGTATTTCCAGTGACCATTCCCCCACCCATTCCCTGTATCCAATCCTCATCGCCTTCCCTGGCACTTCCATTTCCCAGTCTTTAGGGGCCAAAGTAGAAACATCAGCCAGTACTGCCAATCAATCTCAAACTCAACTAGAGACATACAAAAGAATCAGAAACATATCGAAAACTTTACTAGAAATATAAAGAAAAAATATAACTGCCTCAGAGCCTCCCCCGCCTCCAGGATGGATGAACAGACAAACAGATGGAGCTCCTAGGTCCGATGGGGCTGCTCTCTATCCACTTCCTCCTCCTCCAGGAGCAAGGCATCCAGCTCCTCCAGCCGCTGCTGTAGCAGGGGTCCTACATCTGGGCTGGGGACCAGATTGGGAGTAAGGGTCCTGCCAGCTGCAGCCCGGACCCCGCGAGATGGCCGCCGGGATCGAGGAAGGCTGCTGTCCCGAAATTCTACAGCCCGCCGGAGCTTCCTTGAGCTGGTGAAAATCAGAGTCCCGTTGCGCTCCCGGGGTTCCTCGAAGATGGTCTCAAAGGTCCTGGACCAGGCAGGGAGGGGTGCTGGTTACCAGCATGCCCCCTGGTTCCAGCCGTCCCTCTAGCACCCCCAAGCCTTCAAAGTTTCTCACCTCCTGGTTGTAGGTGACTGGTAATTCTTGTTGGTGTAAATTTCTTCCAAGCTGAACTCCTTCTTGTTCAACCTGCAGGCAAAGAGCAGAACCCACTGAGAAACCTGGGGCCAGTGGGGCCTGGAGAAGAGATAAGCAAGGCCTCATCTTTATTTCAGTTTCTGAGACATGCCAGGAGCCAGGAGTGCTGCCTGAGGCAGACAGATAGTTCTAAGCGCAAACCATGTCCAGTCTAAATTGACTCCTCCAAGCTGGATTTTAGTCCCTAAGATGAGACAAAGCCACACTTCAGGGATCTGAGCCTATACCTGTTTGGCCAGGGCAGCTCCGTGCACAATGAGCCTCTCACCTGATTGGTCGAGGCAGCCCCATTGGGGTAAGGTTTAGTTGAGAACGGGCTGGTGTCCTGCGTATTCTGAATCGAGAAACTTTTCCCATGGTCTGCAAAAGTGGGCCACAGAGTAAGAGTGCAGCATGGGCTCAGACTCCCACTTTGCTCCTCCCTGCCATCTGTACTCCTACCTTGGTCTCAGGGTCTGAAAGCACCTGGTCCTCTGAGGCCCTTTGCTCCTTCCCTTTGGTTGAGCCCAACCTGCAGAGAAGGCCAAGGCTCAGGGACAAACAACATTCACAGCAAAATCCCCATCTCTTGCCCACTGGACACTAGGGAAGGAGGCTAGGCCCACACTATGGCCAGGGCTTTATGGAGGGTTTATCAAGAGAACTACCTGGGTTCTGCAGGTTCAGAGAAGGAGGAAGTGGATGTGGTGGATGAGCAAGATGTGACGAGGGGAGGAGAGCCTCCCACTCCTCCAAGAGGGAAGACCTCTTTCCGGAGACAAGGCCGAGGGGGTGGCGGGGCTTGGGCCATCTCTCCGCCACCCACAGTGTGCCGCCGGGGCCGTAGCCGGCTTGGGTGGGGTGGAGCAGGGGGCCAGCTGCAGGTATCTGGGCTACGGGGCCCCAGATCAGGGCAGGAGTGGCTTCGGCCCAGAGAGGGCTTAGGGAGAGGTGCTGAGGGATTGTGGTCTTGGGCCCGCCATTGGCGGATAGGGGGCCGGGGACTGACAGACGTAGTGCACTCAGAAGCCCTGGACTGCTCCGCCTCTGAGATGGCAATCTTCAGCTCCAACTTCATGGGGGATGATGGGGGTGGGGGCTGTGGGGCTTTGTTGGGTGTGAGGAAGATGTCAGCAAAGCTCTCCAGCTTGGAGCGGACGGAATGGAAGAGGGGAGCCAAGCCCCAGGGACTGAGGCGGGGGCGTAAAAGGCTGGACGGCGGTGGGGTCGATGGGGGCTCCAGAACAGGATCTGGGGCTGAGGAAATGAGAGGGTCAGGTGGGCATTGCTTAGCTGCAGGTGTCTAAGCCCTACTTCAGTAGCCTCAGCTCCTCCCCCAGACACTAAGCTTTGCCCACAGAGAAATAAGCCCACCCCTAAAAATTAAGCCCTAAATTTAAAAGTCGAACTTTAGGCCTCCAAAGTCTAAACCCCATCTTCTGCCCTGGAAGTTGATTAATCCCTATCCCCACCTCTGCACCTGACACTTCTAAGCTCAGCTAAGATTTTCCAGAGCCCCAAGTCTCATCCCTCTATCTGAGCACTTACCTGGTGGTGGGTTCTCCGCAGGGTCTGCAGGCAGAGAAGATGGCCGGAATGGGGGTTCCAGGTCCCTGGGCAGAGGCACTGGCTGGTGAACCATCATCATGGGCTCAGCTCTGGGGTAAAGGGGCAAAGTAAAGGCTAGGGGAGCTTCCAGGTCAAGGTGCCACCTGAACCAGCAACTCCCCTGTCCCTTAAGGCTTCTGAAGCTGTTACAAGAAAGGATTAGACAAGTAAATTCTGATACCCCTAGCTCTGGTTGCCTAGATAATAGTTGTTGCCTGGACATCTTGACAATCCCTTCCCTAGCCCTCTCACCTTCTCACTGGGATGATAAAGTTGGGAGTCTCATCGGTGAAGCCCTGGATATAAAAGAGGATGTTTGTGGGGAGGCAGGGAAGCCCCTTTTGGCCTCCTTAGCTCCCCACATGGCAACTCTCTCAGTCTCCAGATGTTGGCCTGGGTTCACACCAAAGACTTTCATATAGCTCTTTGCTCAGGCAGTGTCTTCCACCTAAAATGCTGTCCTCCTTGCTCTGAGAAAAATCCACCCTCAGGCTCAGCCCTCCTACCCCTGTTTTCTATCCCTACTGGAGTGCCTGTCTCTAGCTGAACCCTGATCCTTACCCAAAGTTCCCATACCTCAGCTGGGGGTTTGGGGTTGGCAATGTCTTCTAGCACCACCACCAGAGTAGGCTGGGGGGCCCGGTCCACCTTTCGTGAAGGGCCCTCCTCTGGGCCAGGGGTTGTCCTTGATCGCCACCTCATGGTGGAAGGGGACTGGTAGATGCGGCTTAAGGGTTCTCTGCATAAGTGCAGTGGCTCGGGAGGCCTAGAGAGGGAATAGGAAGATCAGAGCAGCTCAGCTGTGACCCCAGCTTACCTCCAATCCTGCCATGCTCACCTGGCCTGTGAGGACCACACGGCCTGTTGGGGTAGAGAGGCAGGCGGCTGGGTGCGGACAGAATCCTGAAGGTTGCTGTGGTGCTGTGGGGTGGAGGGCTCCTCTTGGGGAGCCAGGGGTACCTAGGAGAGGAGAAGATATCAACAGCAAGGTGATGGAATGAGGTTGGACTGGACCAGGGCTCCCTGTGCCTAATAGTGCCCTATGCCACAAAGATTGTGGCTAGAATTCACCCCAGATCCTCAAAGAAGAGGTGAGTTGAACTGGATTAGGAGCCAGATAGTACAGTGTCCTGAGCTGCAGGTATGGGACCTGAGTAATCTCACCCAGGCTGTTTGGTGCAATGAAAAGGAGAGGGGTGATCTTGGGTGAGTCACTGCCCTATGTGAGGTCTCAGTTTTTCTCATCTGTGCAAAGGAGCCAAAGACCTCAACCTGCTTCCCAAGGATTGCCTAGAAGTTGGGCTGGAAAGAAAACAGAAAGGTTTCTCATATTTAAAGAGTTGTAGGGATGTGATTCCAGCCCAACAGGATTGGCAGTGGGGAATAGGCACTGGAGACCCTGCTCAGTTCTAGGTTGAAGTAAGAAAAAGCCAAGCAGAACTGCAGCATTCAGGAGACTGTCTGAGCAATGGATGTGAGAATGAGGCGCCTGGACCTCAGTCATCCTCATTAATGATCTGGTATGACTTTGGTGAGGAGGAGACCTGGGGGAGAAAGGGGCTTCTCAGTTCAGGGGGCTCACCATGCGGGCAGTCATGACATCTTCTAGCACCACAGCCAGGACTCGCCGAGAGGCCTTTTCCAAGGGCGAAGGGGCCCCCAAGGGCTGCAGCCTCGGCCGTTTCGAGCTCCTGGCTCCCCATAATGCTCGAGTCAGGGGTTGGCGGCATAGACGCGGCCGGCCAGGCGGGCTGGAGGATGAGAGAAGCAGAGGACGGTCGCCTGAGTCTGTCGTTGGTTTTGTGGTTTCCCCGGTGCAGCCGCCAGGCTCCCCGTTTCCCCGGCTCAAAACAGGCGGGCGGGGTGCGCTCTCACCTGGAGTCCCCGGGCAAGTCCATGGGGGAAGCGGCGGCTCCGGGGAGTCCCTGGGGGATCCCAGGCTGCAGCCTGGGGTAGGGGGGGAGCGGGGGAGCGGGGAGTGAGGGCCAGCCCCTCCCCTGGGGCTCCGCCCTTCATGGTCCACCCGCGGCTCCCGGTAGCCCACGGGCCGGAGCCGTGGGGCGCGGAAGGGCGCCCTCGGCTGGCCGCCTGGAGCAGGTGTCTTCCCGCTGCCGCGGCTGCGATCAGCGGATCACTCGCGCCCTGCCTGACACTTGCCGCGAGAACCTGGGTTGCAGCGACCCCAGTTCTCTCACGGCCCGAGTCTTCTGGGGCCTTTGTCCCTGCAGATTCTGCCCTGAGATTTCCCGGGATCAGCTGGGATCCCGGTCCTGGAAGGCTCAGTTTCCGTTGGATTCCTCTGCGATCCTCATCCACTCCCAGCTAGTGGCGGAGAACTCCGAAACAATACTCCCACACACCGACTGTTCCCGTCCCCCGCCCCCCCGCCTCCCCCGCCCCCCCGCCGCTCAGATCCCCTAGACTGGATCCCTGCGGAAAGAATCCTACAGCGCGGTTCCTCCAATCAGACGCCGTGCGAGGATACACATCTCCCTTTGAGTTTTAGCTCCGCAAAGCTCCACTCAGACAGGGGCGGCCCGAGTGTGAGGATCGCAAACTCAGTCCGGATCCCCGGGGACCCAGTGTCAAGCAGATACCCCCTTCACTCCAATCCCGGGAGGTCCCGCCCACAGACCCCCTCCCACTGCCCTCCCCCCCGGATCCCCGCCCAGCGCTCTCCCCAGCCCGGGACCAGATGGTTCAAATGTTTCCTTCCCTCCCTCCTCCCGCCCTCTCTCCAGCCGCTCGGTGCCCTCCCCCGCGCGCCGCTCACCGCCGCCTCCCGCGGATCCCGGGTCTTCGGCGGCTCCCACCTCCAGTTCCTTTAAAACCAGCCTTACCCAGCACTGCCCAACTGCTGAGGGCCTTCTTCTCCGAGCCTTCGGGCACCGCCCAATCGCCGGTCCCCGTCTTCCGGGGTGGTGAGAAACTAAGTGAAGCCGCCTGGCAGCCATCATCCCTAGGGGCAAGAAGCCAAATTGAAGAGCGCCGCCATTATAGTTGAGGGCGCGTCATGTTGTCTTCGATGGACTGAAGTGGACCGGATGGCGTCATCTTCTGAAGGCCTGTTAGTGGCCAAAGACTATACTAAGTTTCTTGAGATTAAGGCAACTGTGGGGAAGTTAGAGTGCCGCCACGTTTTTTAAGGGCATCTTCCGGTTCTTCGTTCTTAGGCCAATAAACGTCAACTGAGTGCTAACGATATGTGAAGTTTCCAATTTCCTAGAGAGGCCGCAATGAGGCCGGTTCCGGTACCATCCTGGGTTCCTCAACCCGGTTCCCACAACGCAGGGAAGAGTTTGGGAAAGAGGGCGGGGGGGCCAGAGTCTAGGGTTGGTGCCGCCTCTGGCTCCGTTGCTCGTGCGGTGTCCTGGAGAGAATGGACTGAGCCAATGTGGCAAGGAGGCGGGGGGGGGGGGGGGGGGGGGGGGGGGGGG
>NC_060273.1:22603101-22607409 GCF_021613505.1 Equus quagga | reverse complement strand
GGGGGGGGGGGGGGGGGGGGGGGGGGGGGGAGGCGGCGTTGAGCTTCTCTTCACCAGAGTGTTATGTACCTCTTCCTGAAGGAGTGGGGGTTTCTGCGGCCCGCGCAGAGGGCTCAGTATAGGGACATCATTGCAGGAGACCAGTAACCACCTTGGCGTACTTGGTAGGGTCCGGCCGCTTTCCTCTCTGTTCCAGGCTCCCACGAGCCCTCTTTCAAGAGAGGCCTGGCTGATGTGGCGTGTAAATAGTCCTTAGTAGTAAGGGAGCAGAGATGGAATTCCGCTGTTTGGAGAGGCTGCATCATGGAACCTTTACAAGGAGGCTGGCTCTTGGTGGGGAGGAAGCGGGCATGTATCGGCTTCTTGCACTGTGAAGGCGCGCGCACCGCTTAACCAAAGCCCGTGCCTCCGCTAGTTCTCCTTCCCCCAGGAGTCCCTGGTCCAAACCAGTACTTATTTTCTTGACAGAACAGGAGAGCCTGAAGCCTAAGATCCTGGCTATGAGATGAAGGTGCAGAGTGACCTACCCAAATCAGCATAATTCTCTCCTATTGGATTGAATGATAAAAGTAATGACACAGAAGGATGACATGGAAAGAGCAGAATGGGTAGGAGCTGGTGTGGGAACTGAAGACTCCCAGCTCTGTAACCAAGGACTCATCCAGATAGCTCTCCCAGGACTACAGCGATTCTCTGTAACGCGAGGCCTCCTGGGTTCTCTGGAAATCCGTGAGACTTCTGGTGGGAGTAGACAGCAGCTCTTCCAGCCAGCGGTGTTCTCTCTCACCCTGGATCAGGGCTCGCTGTATGGTGCCTGAGGATTTTCCTTGGAGCGGGGAGTCGCATGGTAATGTTTCCAACTATGAGTGCTGGGAGATCCTTCTCAACCTTAATGAGCTGAGAGGCCCTCTATAGCCTCTCACTTTCCTGCTTAAACACACAGGTGCTTCCCAGGCCCCCAGGTAAGAAAAGCCTGCAATGGCAGAGCATGCCTGATCTGAGTTTTGATTCTCTATGTCTCCTGAAGAAGTCAACACCAAGGGCAAAGGAAGTAGCCTAAAGAAAGGACCTGGGGCCTGGCCCTGTGGCCGAGTGGTTAAGTTCACCCGCTCACTTCGGCGGCCCGGGGTTTTGTCGGTTTGGATCCTGGGCGCCAGTGTGGCTCCACTCATCAGGCCGTGCTGAGGCAGCATCCCACATAGCACAACCAGAGGCACTCACAACTAGAATATACAACTCACAACTGGAATATACAAGCTTTGGGGAGAAGAAGAAGGAAGGAAAAAAAAAAAAAGAAAGGACCTGGGCCTGAGAATCTGGCAGGGAGGGCCCAGCCCCATGATGCTATCTTGGGGCACTGGAGTTCATCAGATTGAAGTCTAAAGTAGACTGTGGTGTCTTGGCTCTCAGCCCAGGCCAGCAATGGCAAGACCTTATGGCCTCATGGGCTCACCTCTGCCCTCTTTGTAACTACCATTTCAACAACTCTTATACTCTGGGGTGTGGCCAGTGTGTGCTGAGCCATTGGAAAGAGGCCCCATGAAGCCTCCAGTGGAGCAGGCGATGTGGCTGGAGATTGGCACATCTGTGGCATATCAGTGTATCATTCTTCAGAAACTCTGGGCGCCTTTGGACTCTGGGTGTCCCCTCTGCTTAACTATTCCTGGCCTCAGTGGTCTCATTTGTAAAATGGGAAAAATAAACCCAGTCATGCCTATCTCACAATAGACTTGGAAGATCAAGATCAAGTGAGAAGGGGCCGGCGCGCTGGCGCAGTGGTTAAGTTTGCACACTCTGCTTCAGTGGCCCGTGGTTCACCAGTTCAGATCCCAGGTTCGGACATGGCACCGCTTGGCAAGCCATGCTGTGGTAGGTGTCCCACATATAAAGTGGAGGAAGATGGGCACAGATGTTAGCTCAGGGCCAGTCTTCCTCAGCAAAAAGAGGATTGGCAGCAGATGTTAGCTCAGGGCTAATCTTCCTGAAAAAAGAAAAAAAAAAAAAATCAAGCGAGAAGACACATCTAAATGTGCCTGATAAATAAGTCAAGTCTCAGGCTGCAGGTAAAAAAAACTACCTTTTTCTCTCAGAGTGCTCTGCCCCTTCTAGTCCTCAAGCCGGCTGCTCTGCTCAGTAACTTTCTCAGCAAAAGCCTCTAGCCTGAGCTTCAGATCAGCCAGGGTGGGTTGGGTTGGATTGTGGCTGCAGGGTGTTGAGATGGGTGGCGTGGTCAGTTATAGCCCTTTGCTGAGAACCACCCCTGAGAAATGACAGGAAGCCTTGGGTTTGTGTTGCTACTCTGATTCACATCAACCATTCAGCAGAATTTCCACACCTCCTATATGCTGCGCCCTGGGGATAGACAGGTGCCTGTCCCTGAGAGTTTGGAGTTTATATCCCTGTATACATGATTGCCATTGGCTCTGCTGCTTTCCTCAGCTTCAGTCCTCTCCACTCTGAAGTACTTGGTCCAGCCAAGTGTCGGCACATTCCTGCTCAATTGAATTCCCTCGGTGAGGAGCTTTCAAGACCCACCTCTGGGGGCTCTTCCACTCTGGTCAGCTACTTCAAGTTACTAGAATTTTTACTTATCTGAGAAAGCTGGTCCTGCCCATGGTCTCACTCCTCTTCCCCAGTCTAGAGAGGCATCTGCCATCAGTTCTACCTTGTCTCCTGTTTTTTGTTTTTTTGAGTAGCAGGTGATGATAGGCGGGTGCCCAAGTTTGGAGGAACTGAATAGTAAAGTGACAGGGCTTATGGTGAGGATGTCAGGAGAGAGGAGAAGGTTGGGAGGATTGGAGAGAGAGAGTCAAGAATGGTGAAGGGAGCTGCCTATTAATACCTTAAACAATGGTATGTCACTGTGCCAGTTACCAATTTATTACCAGTGAGCTCCAAATTCATTCTTTTTACCTGCTCTGCAAAAATGAATCTGGACCCTTTAAGTATTTTTTCTTTGCTGGCTGGCATTATATTAAGTTTTGTCAGTAGACAGCTGGTGAGACATTGCAGGAAGAAAGGGTTTTGCTTCCTGGTTCCACGGAGCCCTCTTGGCAGGCTCCTGCAGTGCAAGTGGATTCCCCAGCTCCCAGCTTCTGCAGTGCAGGCGGCTTCTCCAGTGCCCGGCTCTTGCAGTGCATAGTGAATGGGCAGTGGCACCCAATGGCCAGCAGCTTCCCCTGGTACACCCCTTGGAAAGTTTTGTAGTGGAGTGCCTCTGGTGAGACACCGTCCCATGAACAGTTTTCCCTGGCACCCTAGAGGGAAGATTTCCAGCAAGTTCCACCAGAGCGGCACCCAGCAACTTCTGTTCTCTCTCAAAAAGTTCTGGATCTCGGGCTGGCCCGGTTGTGCAGCGGTTAAGTTCGCACGTTCTTCTTCTCGGCGGCCCACGGTTTGCCAGTTCAGATCCCGAGTGCAGACATGGCACCGCTTGGCAAAAGCCATGCTGTGGTAGGCGTCCCATGTATAAAGTGGAGGAAGATGGGCATGGATGTTAGCTCAGAGCCAGTCTTCCTCAGCAAAAAGAAGAGGATTGGCAGTAGTTAGCTCAGGGCTAATCTTCCAAAAAAAAAAAAAAGGTTCTGGATCTCATCCCCAGGGAGGCCCAAATAAAGGATCTTTCTTGGGTGCTATATCTCCAGCTGAAGGGTAGTGGCTGCTCCTTATATCTGTTATTCCTGCATTCTTTAGAATTCTCTTTACTTCTTACTATCTGTGGTGGGCAGAATCATGTCCCCCAAAAAGATATGTTTAAGTCCTAACACCCCGTTCCTGTGACTGTGACCTTATTTGGAAATACAGTCTTTGCAGATATAATCAGTGAGGTCATTCTGGATTAGGGTGGGCCCTAATCCAGTGATTGATGTCCTTGTAAGAAGAAGGAAATTTGGACACAAACACAGGGACAGAGGAATGCTATGTGAGGACACACAGGAAGAATGCCGCGTGGCAACAGAGGCAGAGATTGGAGGGTGCATCTGCAAACCAAGAATGCCAGAGACTGCCATCAACCACCAGAATCTAGGAAGAGGCAAGGGAGGACTCTCCCCATGGTCTCAGAGGGAACATAGTCCTGCTGATGCCTTGATCTCTGATTTCTGGTCTCCAGAACCATGAGAGAATAGATTTGTGGTGTCGTAAGCCCCCAGTTTGTGGCAATTTGTTATGGCCGCCCTAGGAGACTATACACAATCCAATCCCTCATTTCCCTAATTCCCTGTAACAGTTGATAATTTTTTATAATAATCTTTTCCTTTTTTTTTTTTAAAGATTTTATTTTTTCCTTTTTCTCCCCAACCCCCCCCC